>NC_134554.1:1634210-1937932 GCF_025594145.1 Primulina tabacum | reverse complement strand
AGCTTTGTAAACCCCCACCTTGATTCTTCGGTTTGAATTCGAGTCCAGTATCTCCTGTCGTCGATCCCTGTTATCATCAATTCATTCGACGGTATTGATATACAAGTCTTCCCAACAGTCTTATCCAACCAAACTTTCTGCACAAAATCCACATCTAATTAAGAAGATGATAATTCATACGTTTCACAATCAGTTTCACTTGCAACCTCCTATTTTCAAAAAAATTAAAAAAAAATAGATGATTTAAGAGATGGAGAAAACAGTTGTCTAAAGTTTCTCCAAAACCCTTTACAAAAACAAATAGATTTTTTTTTATAAACAAAAACAAATTTATTCCATTATTTTCAAGCCAATAGAATTTTGCTTATAGAAGCATAGCTATGACAGATCACCCAATACACACAAAACAACATGCAGAATGTTAAAAAATGGAACCTTGGTGCCACCATCAAAAGAATTTGGCCTGCAAAGCCTTGAATAAACATCCCTTTTACACAAATTTCGAGACAAGACATCATCTTTCTCAAACACCCTGGCAACAACAGCTTCGTAATTCGAAGGCAACTTAGATTCCCAAACGAAATCCGCATAAGACGCCATTCTCGTGGCTCGGTTCAGCATTGCGAGCTGACATATCTGCGGAGGGTCCAGGTACAGAAGCACCGACGCCACGCAGCTCTCCGGCAAGTCCCCCAGCCCTGTTCTCGGTGGACACCTGGCGGCAGAGCTTCCTCTCCAGGCCAAGAACGACAAACACAAACCCATTTTTCAACGGTAACAACAGAAATAATTATGAAAATTGAAGCTGGTCTCAGGGGACGGATATGAATCGCGTAGATAGATTATTGAAATGAAGAGAAGAGAAGAGAAGAGAAGGGAGAGTTGCAAGAGATCGAAATGTCGAGCTGATGGATGGTATACAATAATAAATATGGAGTCGTCTCGTCTTTGTAGAACTTTCTTTTAGATATTTTTAGTTTCCTAAATTCTAGTTAATTCATATCTTTTTGTCCTAAAATATTTGCAAAATTATATTTTTGGTCAAATCTTTCGATTTAATTAATTTAAAATTTTACGTTTATACATATACTATGAATTCATGTGTATTAGCATTAACTTACGTTAAAGCAAAAACCTAATCAAGTCTGCCATCACCCCCATCCATATGTAGTCTGTCGTGTGGCAATGGGTTGATTTCATTTTATACTCTTATTATTAATATTAAATTATCGAAATTATTGTAGCCATCACTTTTTTTATTCAATGAAAGCTACGCAAACCTAGTATCTTCAAAGAATGTAATAATTTAGACAAGATAATTATACATTGTGGGATAGGTGTTAGGATATGGTAGCATCTAGCTAGTTTCGGATACCTTTTGCTGGTTTTAGATTAAACAATGTGTTAGTGGAGAATCCGAAACTTTACACTTTTTGATGTTCTTCCCTAATATAATAACATAATTGATTGAGCGTTCTCAGATTACTTTAATCTTAGGGCATCGGATATTCAACCTTTGATGCATGAACGACAAGTACTTCTTTTTTTCCGGTCACTACCAAAAGTAACTCTAGTCTTATTCCAAAAGAAAATTGAAAGATATATTGAGTTGGGTTTTTTTTTTTTTTGGTACTTTTTATCATTCAAAGTGTAGAATTACAAATTTTTATTTATTTTTTAGATTGGATATATACTGCGTAGATTAATGTATTAAATCAATGCATACACTAATAAAATAATGGGCATTATACATATCAACGTTGCGTTGGCACCATATTAATATCACGCTGGAAGAAGATTAAAAATTCAGAAAAAAGAAATAGACAAAAATAAAGACGATTGATTAAAAGTAAAATCTGATAACCTAGATACCAAAAAACTAATACTATATATCCATGTTGGCAGCATGAACAAAACCTACTTACCATATAGACAACTTAACCGCTACCTTTACCAATTCATGTGGATGATATATAGCAATGAACAAGGTGGAGACGTGCAAGAGTCGACCACAATTATCTGGATTACCTCAAGAAACTGTACATACAAGCTAGCTCTAGTTCGGAAAAAAGCATACCATTTGAGGGTCCTTAGTAAATTGTTCTATTGAGAGAAGGTTGTATCATGGGTTAATTGGGATTCAGTTTTTAAGTCTAAACATATGTTACGATTCAGTCTCCGTGTCAGAAAAACTTAGTTTTAACCTCTTGATCCGACATGTTTTTCATTTCAGCTGCTTGAAATTAAGAATCTGAATATTATACTACATAACCCAATTTAAATTGATTAACACTACATTTAATTCACTTGGTACTTGAAATGCATATGTATACCTTATTTTCAATAATGTGTACTTTATTGTTTCAAAAAATTATGTTAACATTTCATACCTAAAATTTATAACTATTTACCTAATTTAATTCAGTTGATAATTAAAATTTGTATATTTGTGTTATAGTATCAATTATTTGTACTTATATTTATTGTCTTTCTTTTCGTATCTTACATATGACATAAATAATATACCCAATTAAAATTTATTGATAATTGATCAAACTCATAAATTTATGCAACAATTTCAACGATTTGGACTAAATAAAATAACATGACACTGATATAATAAAAATATACGAGCTCAAACTAAATTTTCTAAAACGAGGGAAGGATGATAAATTATATATGATATTTCTTGAAGTATCGGTTTGATTAGGAGACAAATTTTCGATCCCATGATTTATATATCAATCAGCAGAATATCACAAAAAAGCATGCATGATTTTATATATATATATATATATATATATATATATCAGCAGATGATGCACAAGTGTGCGATTGTAACCAATGCAAATATCACGACACTAATTTGGGTGTCCCATCACTCTTGGGGGCTGTTGCCCAAAACCCAGATTTTTTTACTCCGTCTTATTTATTATTTTTAAATCTTATTATGAAAAAGACAACGGATATTTTATATTTTATATTTTATATCAAAAGAAGACCAAAATCCAAGGTATATTTGTTTAGTTCAGTTTTAGCTGTATTTTTTTTAATAAATTAGGCAGTTTTTCTCACTTTCAAGATGTTATTTAATTTATTCTAAAGTTTGTCAATTTTTATTGTTTATAAATTAAGAAGAACTTTATTATATTTTATGTTGTGTGTTTTGAATGCCTTTTATTTTCATCCTTGAATCTAATTTTAGTGAGATGGGTGTGTGGATTAAATATTATATTTTTGTATAACATAAAAATATAATCAAACTTTGTATTTTTGGCTAATAATTTTATTATATAATATTTTATTTATGATAACATTTGTAGTAGCTTCTTATCGTTATTTTAGGAAAACTAAATTTAGTCACCAAAATTATTTCAAGCTGACGGAGATTGGGAAAATAGCAAAATTGGTCTTGTACACCGATGTAATTGTGATTTGAGTCATCCATTTATTCAAATTTTGGTTTTACCTCGTCAACTTTGCTTCTTTAGCAAATATTTTTTTATAGCAAATTCCGATTTCATATCAGTCCAATATTGTTATAAAAATGTAAACGAATGCACAATGTAAATCTTCGTGGAATAGAAATACATGTTTGTGCACTCTGCTGATATTCAATGTCACATCAACATTCGAACAATAACAAACTAAACGATTGATCAAAATCATAATTAAGGAGAACCAATTTTCAGCAATTTTGAGATGTATAGTCCTCAGGACCTGTTTACAACAAACCAAGAATTTGTAAATAATTTGGAGCAGCCAATGTCTGAACAGATACCCACTCAAAGTGTGGAACTAGATCAATCCATTATAACTGGGCTGAACAAATATTTCAACTTTGAAAAAAATAAATATATTATATATTACTCAGGAACTTGTGGGATCGTCTCAGATTATTTTTCAAGATAATAATTAAATAGATGTTCATTATTTATTGAAAAAATAATAAGAATAACGTCCTGGATTTTAGCCAATATTGGATATTTAGATGCCATAGTTTTCTTATTGAATTTCCTCTCTTCACTATCATCCTATTTTAGTTTTTTTTGAAAAATATTCCAACCCAATAGATATAATCAAAGTGAAGGCCTTAAAAAATATCCAGATATAAAAAAATGACAAAAATCCAGTAGGCATTAGGTCAAAAAATAATTATCTCCTTGAACTATCCTCACTAATTTAAAATTAACTTGCTAAATTTCACTAATAAATTAAAGTAGCAGGATAATTATTGTACATCAATCTAATCTTTTTTATCATATAAATCAATTTACATGAATGTTGATTTAATTAAGATTGTTTTCATAAAATATGTATTGTAAAACCGGACACTTGCTACTTTATAAAAAAATTATAGTCGGTGGTAACGATGCACAACTAAAATCTTTTAAATTATGTCATGACACAAGCTCTCATGGCAGAAACAATTATCGCATCACAACAATACTCGTCTCAATAATTGAACTAATTGCAATGAGTGAGAAGCGAACATATAACCTAGGTTGTGATCCCAAATATAGAACCGAACGTTTGTTATGTTACCAAAAGTTATATTTGATGAAAACAATATATAACTCAAATATTTTAACCCTTACTATATCTCAATCCTTACATGTCGGTCACTCTCCTAGTAGAGCTATTATTACATCCAAGAATGTGTAATTATTTTATCATAAAAACCAATTTACATGAATATTTGATTTAATTAAGATACTTTTAATACAATATATATCATTTTTATGAGGTCAACTTAGGGAAAATTAATATGTTATGAACTACACGGTTTATTGTCAGTGAGAATCTAAGTGGAATGGACTTCTAGATTTAAATTGTATATCATGAATTTTGGGGAAAAAACATTTAAATTAGATTCTATGGTACTGTGCGTATTACTTATTCATTAATGTTTCATAAACTTTGATTTTTAAGTGTATATATATATAATATATAAGATGAATGGTTCTAAGTGTATGA
The DNA here is from genome assembly GCF_025594145.1 of Primulina tabacum. Classification (NCBI taxonomy): domain Eukaryota; kingdom Viridiplantae; phylum Streptophyta; class Magnoliopsida; order Lamiales; family Gesneriaceae; genus Primulina; species Primulina tabacum. The sequence continues at coordinate 1,932,955 of NC_134554.1, read as the reverse complement.
ACGTGGCGCAAATTCTTTTAAACTATATTTAACTCACAATGCACCAAATATATATGTATATATATATATATATACACAGATTGTTGGTGGATAACGTGCTTAGGAGTAAATATGGTCAAACCCAATATTTCGGGGATCCCCGACCAATGCTTAGGGAATTTACACATTCCATTAAAATAATTTGCCAACTTACTGTATATATGTTTGCATATTAAAAAAATTTATATACGAAATATTTAATTATTCATCTTAAATATACAAAACTGTAAAGGTTTTAATATAATACTTGATCGGCAATCACTCTCATACAAGAGGAGGTCATTGCAAATTATATATATATATATATATATATATATATACACATATATATATATATTTAAAAACTGCAATTTATATTTCTATAATTCTAACATATAAAAACTGAAATTGGGAGGGAACAATGCGGTAAATATATATATATATATATATATATATATATATATATATATATATATATATATTTGGTAATTTATTTCTAGTCTTAAAAAACAAAGGTTCCAAAACAGGGGAAATTAAGTAAATAAAGCACAGTCTTTACATATCTGGCTTTTAATGAATAAAATCATCAATATTGTGTTTCTTAAATACAATATTAAACACATTAATGTTTAGAAAACATGGAATAGTATAATCAAATAACATGTAAACAAATAAATTCATGAAGATAATTATATAAACATATAAAACATGTATGCGACGAAAGCTAGGGAATTGAGATAGAAATATTAAATCGATGGCATATAATTAATAATGCTGAAATAATATTTAAACAATTGAATGAAATTAAGTATAGGAATTAAAACATTACAGTTCTTTAACATACGAAATTAAGAATAGGAATGTTTGAAAGGGGGTCATATGAATATATTGGAGATTTAGACCACTTTTAACTGTAGTTTTGTCCAAATTTTTGGGCAAAAAAGTTTTGATAAATTGAAAATTTATTTCAAATTGCTGAATCATCTTTTGTTCTTGCAAATTGCTGCATGATCTTTAGCCTATTGACCAGGATATTGTCTTCACTTTTTAAAAGAATTACCATGCTCAAGGCACACACTAGGTATGAATTTTTGCCCTTCATCTACTTAATATTCCATGGTTTGTTTTCAACTATTATTTATTTGATAATAATTTTCTGCAGAAGAAAATAATTATATGAACCCTATTTAAAAAAAGAATTGAGCGAACTTAATTAATGAAACAAGGATATTACATATAAATGTATAATTAACCAAGTCATGATTTCTCCGAGTTGGTGAAATATACGAGCACTGAACAATTATCAGCAATTTGAAAACTGCTCCTACTCAAATATATGTATAAATACGTCGCATGGGTATACGATTCTTAGATTTTATTAAAGAATAAAAAAATTATAATTACAACACAATTGGACTTCAACAACCTTTTTTATACCCTTCTTAAGAGAAGTTTCTTTATTTTAGGAAGTCCTAACCTAAGAACTAATTGAGCTGGCATTATTCCCTTATAGCTACTCTATTTGACGAAATCAACTTAACAAGTCTATTTGATAGACATACAAAAGAACGAGAAGTATACATGTCCATCAATATGATAATATCACATTTTTACAATATGCTATAATAAATACAACTGACTTTTATTACGTCTAAATCGTCATTTCAAACCCTTTATCCAATTATGTGATCCTAAAAATCTGAAAACATCCACTCAAAAGCAAATTTCTTTAAACACAATCGGCTGTAGGTGTAACTTAGCAAATCAAACGCATCACCATGTGTCCGATATCTATGACTAGAAATCCAACAATTCCACCTCTAATCAACTACAGTTATTACAAGAACTTGTTACTTTACCTTAACACAATTCAAGATCTCATGTTCCTTTGACTATAAATGTTCCAAACGGCACGAGTATTGAGGGTAGTATGAAGACATAAAGTTACCAGACAAAGTTTCTAGATCAGTGTGCAAATATAACCCAAGGCCTTAAATATAAATTCGAAGTCGCCCATAAAGGAATCTTGATCCATTACTTTAGTGAAAATGGAAGTCAAAGTAAGCAAACATGAAACATAATCTGCTACTAATGACAATAATTGGGTCACTATACACAGTAACCTGTCTACAACTGTTGTTGACTGAATTTGAGTCCGTCGCCCAAAGGGCCAAGGGGTGGTGCTCCATGTATTGAATGGTCATATGATTCAACAAGCTACCTTTATTTACTATGCCATCACATTACAAATGTCGACACATTTGGTTGTATGAAAATATAGAAGCCATCATTTTAGATAAGATTTATATCCGGACACAGATAATGTACAGCTAATGAAGATCTAGAATGAGATATAAAAAAACAAAAAAGGAACTGGTCTTCTTGCATCTACACCGCTTACATAACAAAGTATTTAGCATAGATATTGGAAAGATTTGTGAATGCTATGAGCATTTGTTTTTGTGTGTGCACATGAGTTAAATAGAAACTATACATATGGTTAGCAATCGGACTTATACCGCAGAGATGCAACAAGAAATCTCAAATAAGAAACGAACGGACAATATTGTAATTTTTGCACCATGCTGCATTGCACTTTTTATAAATCTTCAAAGATGAAAATAGTATGAAAGATTGGGAGAGCCTAGAGGAAGTATTCTGTGAGCTTCATTATCCTGATATGGTATCCACACAAAATGATACATGCGTTGACAAAGGGAAGGCTCCTAACAAAGTTATATTATTATATTTTTTTGTCATTATAACAATAAGCACAACTTTTTGAGCGACCAACTTTCAAGTACCAAATAGGCCATCTTAAAAAATTATTTTCTAAATTAGTTTAAGATTCTTTACTGCCTATATAAAGCAGTATTCCCGTGGATATTAGATGCAAACCAGAATTTCGTTTTCAACCTCTTCTCCTTCGTCATTTCTCCAACCTCAAATCTAATCTGCGGAACGAGCAGAAATATCTTTATATTGTCTACTGAGATTTCCTCTAAACATGTTTCCCATGGTATTCTACATTGGAACTTTATTGATCATCATCACCACAACCTGGCTTTACAATTGGAAAAATCCCAGGTGTAATGGAGTCCTCCCACCGGGTTCAATGGGCTGGCCACTCCTTGGGGAGACTCTTCAGTTCTTTGTTCCTAACACATCATTTGATATCCCTCCTTTTGTGAAGGAGAGAATGCAAAGGTAAATAATAATGATGATGCCGTCAGTTTATCTAAATAATCAGCTAATTCATCTTAACCAATGAAAATAATGCTTTTGGTTGTTTTCAGATATGGACCTATATTCAAGACTAGTTTGGTGGGGCGTCCAGTTATTGTATCTACAGATGCAGATCTTAATTATTTCATCTTTCAACAAGAGGGGAAATTATTTCAAAGCTGGTATCCAGACACTTTTACAGAAATATTCGGTAGACAAAATGTAGGTTCTATGCATGGTTTTATGTACAAGTACCTAAAGAACATGGTGCTGAATCTATTTGGTCAAGAAAGCCTTAAAAAGATGCTTCTGGAGGTTGAACAGGCGTCTAATAGCAACTTAAAGAGTTGGTCAGCAAAGACTATGATTGATGTCAAGGAAGGAACTGCACAGGTAATTAAGATTTATCTTCTCCCCAGTAACTTCACTGACTTATTTTATATAAGTTTGATCAACACTATTGTCAATGTTTCTTATGTAGATGATATTTGACCTGACTGCAAAAAAGCTTATCAGTTATGACTCCGCAAAATCTTCTGAAAATCTGAGGGAAAACTTTGTAGCTTTTATACAAGGGTTAATCTCCTTCCCTCTGAACATTCCCGGAACAGCCTACAACAAATGCTTGCAGGTACGTCCACACATCTCTCACTAATCTTGATGTAATCATAATATACTAGCATCCTGGTTAACAGAATGACTAGTTAGTGAATTCATTGCTTTTATCAGGGAAGGAGGAAGGCAATGAAGATGCTGAAAAATATGCTACAAGAAAGAAAAGAAAGGCCAAGAAAAATCCGAACAGATTTCTTTGATTATGTCTTGAATGAACTTCAACGCGAGGATACGGTACTCACAGAGGCGATTGCTCTAGATTTGATGTTTGTTTTGCTTTTTGCCAGCTTTGAAACTACCTCCCTGGCACTCACTCTTGCCGTTAAATTTCTTGCTGACTATCCACCGGTGTTACAAAAATTGAAGGTGAGTGAAGATAAAATTACCGTCAACCAAACAACCGAGTTCTATATTTGTGTATTTTGCCAAGCCAACGTGCTCTAAATATGTCACAGGAAGAACAAGAATCGATAATTAAAAGGAGGGAAAATTCAGATTCCGGAATAACATGGAATATGTATAAATCAATGAAATTCACATTTCAGGTTAACTATAAATATTCCGTTTCCCTTGAGCCTTGAACTATTCGGAATTAGTGGCAATGTTTCGCATTCTAACAGAAGCTAATTGCAGTTCATCAATGAAACCGTAAGGATGGCCAACATAGTCCCAGGAATTTTCAGAAAAACAATAAGAGAAACCAAATATAAGGGTATGATTTCTTTAATACTTAATTTAGAAGAGACTCCGGATTGGTTCATAGGGCATACCTTAATATAATTCTCGGTTGGGCAGGATATACGATTCCAGCTGGCTGGGCTGTTATGGTATGTCCTCCGGCAGTGCACTTGAACCCAGCAACATATAATGATCCCCTTCACTTCAATCCATGGAGATGGGAGGCAAGTACTTCCAAATTATTATACTTCAATTTGATGTTCTTCCATCTATCTCGTAATGATGGAGATATAAACGCTTATAGGGACTAGACACAAATGACGCATCAAGAAACTTCATGGCCTTTGGAGGTGGTATGAGATTTTGTGTTGGCACAGATTTCACCAAGGTGCAGATGGCCGTCTTTCTCCATTGCTTGGTCACAAAGTACAAGTAAGAATCGAGCATTCCATAAATTTTATTTAACATTTCATGTAAGGCTTGCAGAGATGACTGGCCCATTTTTGCCTGTTAGGTGGGAACCAATCAAAGGAGGAGACATTCTTAGAACTCCTGGTCTACAATTTCCAAATGGATATCACGTCCAAATCTTCGAAAAGGATGCATAGAAATTATACACATGCAAATCATTTGGCTGGACAGACATGAAACTGACAGATTTTAGCTCTCTCCCCAAATGAATCACCAATATTGTCGAACAGTTTCAAGTGAAACTGATAAAAGCGACCTCATAGATACCTCTCTCCACATTTTGCTGCACACAAAAGTTACGCTCACAATGTAAGAAAAAATAGTTTGTATACATTATCCAACATAAACAGTGGTAGTTCTAGGAAACAGACAAAAGCAAAGATCATTAACTTAAAATGCAATACAACGTCGGTATTGTAATTATCAAGTATTGTCGAAGTACAAATTTTTCAGCATTAATCTTTTAGAAACCGTGTTGAACCATCAGAATATTACTTCACATCTTGAAGAAGATGCTCTTCTATGGCCGTTTCAGCCATTCTAACGGTTTAGGGTCAGGGAGTGGTTGACATTATAATGAACAAATATAACAAATTGAGAGAATGTCATGGACTTGGATAGGCAGCAATGCTTTCATTCCACATAATTGTACTCCCTCCCGGTCGTCATATGATCTGGATTCTTTGTTTCAAATAATCATCTTGTTACTCATCTCGTGCCCTGGGTGTTTTCTAGTTCTTGCCAGGGGTTATCTTTCTTTCTTCTTCTATGATGTCTAGCACCGCAATCCTCCATCCTGCCCATGTGAGCTTCCCTTAATATTCTCGAGCTTTTGTATCTTCCATGCTTATGCTTGTCCTTGTGTACATGGTGAAGATGGTAGTGGTAATCACTTTCCCCGGTTAAACTGCTGCGGCAGTGCTCACCAGGAATGCGCCGCCTCTTTTGAGCATCATGCTTGTGGTGCCTTTTCTCATGCCTGTGATGTTTCTTCAAATGGATAAGTGAAAGATCCACATTTCTGTCATGCTTCCATATGTTTTCACTTGCATCCTCAGAAGCCCATACATGATCATCCCACCAGTCATATAGAGGGTCAAAAAGACCTTTCTGGTGTAAAAGCCAGAGTAAAACAGCAGCTGAAACTCAGAAAGACAAAAATTTTCATGAATTGGCCACTGAAATAAGTCAACAATGTATCAGAAGATTTCCAGCAACAGAACATGAACCTGTTGGAAAGATTGCTAAAAACAATCCAAATGTCAACATCCAACTAATGCATATATATTGTATATGGCAGATGAAGTCAAAAAACCCAGAGCACTTCCTTCTGCATGGCACAAGAATCAAATCTGAGGTTGTTATCTATAATTGAACTTGGTTGCATATGTGCATGCAAGCATTTGGTTCGAAATCCGCTGATAATTTTCCAAGAACATGAAAAATTCTTTCAAAGCCATGGGAGATTTGAAAAAAAAATGTACATGCAAGCCCTGTGTGGCATAAAACTGCGGCACAAAAAATTTCCAAATGTTCTTTGTGAATTTTTATTTTTAAAAAAATCGAATGGAGACGTTTTTCTATGTTGAGACAATGCCTGCAACTTCTCCCAGTGATGAAATCTTGCAAGCCAGCCCATAGCTTGTTCCACAGCTCCTCAATAGATTCAAAGAAGCCATTCATACTGGTTTGTGGAGGTTGGAATGGAATCTGGACAATGGCATGATTAAAGTAATTCAGTTTGAAAATGTGAGTCAAATTTATTATTTTTTAATAATATAAGATCACAATTCTATTTCAAAGATTGATAATTTGCTACATACTGAGTGAAATATTAATATTGCTATGATACAATTACGTAAGATCTGCTAGAATGATATAATTGCTGGCAAAACATATGGTCTCGTCAACATTCCCAACAACTTCATCTATCGTTGTTTACATAGGGAGCTTCTTAGTAATTGCAATAAAGACACACCAACAGGAATCGACTTAAGTGAATCACAAAACTAGATGGCTTTACATACCTGTTAAGTAAGTTCCTTTATCCACCTGCGGTCGAATATATTTTTATACATGCTGTTCTAGCCGTGTAAAGTATGTGTTTCTGTCTAAGATCCTATGGCATAACTTAAATTTTTTGCAGATATTATCTCAATCTGTTAATTTCTCTTTTCCAAAGTTCATACGAGGCCACATGCCTTCTGAGGAGATTTGTATTAGATAGTGATCAAACCTGAGATCCATTTTCAATAACAGTAGCCGTAGTTGTAAATTGACACTCAGCTCTATCAATTTCCTTAAAATCAGAATCTTTCAATATGGCTGCAGAATTAAAAATACCATAGTCAAACTTCAATTTGATCTGGCATGATATAAAGCAGCAAGGATCTGGTATCGAACCAAAATAATATCCAGAAAAAGCATTCGAATCATGTGGTTGACTATACCTGCGCATGCGTATCTTGCAGCTTGATCAGTTGTTGGGTACAATTTGAATGATCTAATTATTACTTCTTTAGGCTTCATTATAAAGAATTGTTCCTGAATTTGTCATAAATAACATGGTGTAATAACAAAGGCAATCCAATATGTGTTGACAGAAACACAGTTTTATGTAGAAATTTGTACTTAATTTACCTCCATTTGGCTGACTCCAGAAAAGCAATCAAACTGCACATAGTACATCAAAATTTTAAAAGTCAAAATTTAAAAGTAGTTTCTAACTTCGAATCTTTTCGATTACTCTGGATTATTAAATGCAATATATGTATGGGTGTACGTATTATAAATAGTGTGTGTGTGTGTGTGTACATCATTAGCAATTTTGATTTTTTTTTTAACACAACTCGTACAGTGAGGCTGTAGGATGCTTCAACTTCACCAATATTTTTTGTCGTAATTGTTGCGGTTCCAAATTGAGAGAGAGCTTCGAAGGTTGGAATGGTGATGCCTAAAATTTTCCCCGGGCTCCTGAAAATTGGTAAAATTCCTCAATAATCACCTCTGAAACTTGACAGAAAAATCACGAGCTTGAAAAAAAAGGATCTAAAAATATTGGATGAGAAAGATCCATGGTCTCTAACATCCCTCTCACATGTAGAATTTGCAATCTTCGGCAATAGTTGCTTGTGCGATTCCAGCTATGGCTTGTCTTTGATAAAATATATGCACTACCAGCTCATCTATAAATCAATGCTAATAAAAGGTATCGGGCAATTATTGTTTGTTGCCTAACTAAACCTTAAGAACAGTGCATTACGGTAGAGCCACATTAATTTGATTTCTACTGTCATTCCCAATTGATCTTTTTTCCATTTAAAATCAACACAATGTACTCTGACGTGAGGGAGCTTTGAGTATAATATTGGGTGCCTTGACATTTAGGACAAAGACCTTGATCGAAATATGAAAATGAAGCTCGTAATATCTTGAGATTAAAGCTGTTAAAGAATCGTCGATTTTGAAAATTACAAAACACACTCACCACATAATTAAACTAAAAGTAAATAGAATTCCAAATTGGACCACAATCATAATCTTATTTGTTGAAAATTAGCTTTAAAACACTGGTGCGAAACACAAATAAAATGAACAGTATTAGGCACCTATGCTGTTAAAAAGTTGTATGACAGTACATAAAAGACGAGCTTCATCTAGGAACATAAAGACTACCTTTGATATACAAATTCTATGTCGTCAGCCCTCAATTCCAACAAAAGATTTGTGTTTAGAGCTTCAGTAATTCCTATGGAAAATTCATGACTCCCTGCACTCTGCAGACCAAATAATTTGATGAAAATATCTCTTTATAATGAACCTCCTTGAGATTTATAGTTTGAGTAAATGCTGAGAACGTAACTGGATGTTGATTTATCCGTTCAAACCTTCCTTGGACACGATAAAGTGGAACCTGATTTCTGTTTATTCGATTCTGGTCTGCCTGAAAAGAAAGAAACACATTTCTTTCAAATCACAACAATGTAAGCAAGTGCTCAGTGCATTAATAGCTCATGCTCATACCCAAGTGAAAAAAAAATCCAATGTAACAAAGATCTCAAAATTTGGTAAATAAGCAAATTTGCACCAATGATGTAATCAAGACCAGCTAATGAATGATAAAATATAGGAGCTTGATAGATTTTGATGAAAATTTTGTGAGTACGTAAATGCTTTTGAGACTTCAAGAAAAAGACGTTTAAAAGTTTGAAAATGTTCATTCCATGACATCATGAAACGAGACATTGCTCAGAATTAAATGAAATGAGTCATTATATTCACTAACATCCCAAAAGTTCCACAGTTGATTATGTAAGCAACTCCAAAATGGTGCAGCGCAAAAGTCTGGCTGAGCATTGAAAGCCTCATGACCAACACCAATTTTGTTACATTCAAGACCATCTAGAGTAAACCTGACTCTTTCAAGAAGCATCCACATAGAAAAATTGCTCCCCAAATTTTGAGGTTGCCCTTGACCACCCTTCAATAAGAGAAAAACGAGTAAGTTATCAAGAATTTTATGAGTTGCATGCAATACCAGAGGCAGATCAAGCAGGGAATTAAAAAATTTTGAAATTCCATATGCTATTCTTAAAGATAATATTTTGCCCATTTCCCCATATTTTTGGGCTAGCCCATGTAAAACTATAAGGCGGTTCTTGCCAAAACCAAGATCAAGACCAAGCAGGCGAGATACCTGTGTCAGTATAATATATCGCTGAAAAAGCTACCTGTCTAGGGATAACTAGGTAGAAGTCATCAAATGATGGAATACTGGTATATCCAACATAATCTCCAACCAGGTTCACCCTTAAAAAATTATCACTTGATATTGCTGCCCTATTCTCTGGACCCACAATCACTTCCTGCCAACAAATTCCCAAATTAGCAAAATGGAGATGAAGACTATTTTTTTTAATCACCTGTGCAAGGCATGCTTTTACTGAATGCACTAAAACAACAGTACATGATAGGAGGTCTAGACTTTTTGAAAACAATTATACAAATATATTAACAGTCTGTCAGAACAATAATAGTAAAGCACCAAATGCAAAATTCTAGAGAAAGTTTGTAGATATGGACAATTGATAGAACTTTTTTATTATGGAATTTATAAAGAATGTGTTAGTGCGTTCATTTGTCAAAAGAAGTATGATGAAAATAATTTGAAAAGGTTTGACATGAATGAATCCAACAACTCAGTGAATGAGAAATTGAAAAAAGACGATGGTGAGAAAAAAGGTTGATGCTACTTTGTATAGAAGTTTGATTGCAAATTTATCGCATCTCACTGCCACAAGGCCAGATATCATGTTTGCCACAAATTTGTTGTCGAGATTTATGAACAATCCCAGTCAAGTACATGTTGGAGCTGGAAAAAAGGTATCGAGGTATATCAGAGGGATAACCAACCTTTGTATTAAATACTAAAGAGGTTGCAGCCTACAGGTTAAATTTAAATGGATGTTGTGACAATGATTGGGGCTGGTTGTTTTGATGATATGCAGAGTACCTCCAGTTATGTTTGTACTCTTGGTTCAAAGTGTGTTTTCTTGGGCATCTAAGAAACAACAAATTGTTGCTCAATTATCTGCAGAAGCTGAATATGTTTCAGCTGCAATGGTGACTTCTTAAATCATTTGGTTGGAAAAATTCTTGAAGATGTTGGGGTGAAACAAGAAGTTGCAACTGAATTATTTTGTGATAACAAGTCAGCAAATGCAATGGGAAAGAATCTAGTTTTTCATAGTCGAACAAGGCACATATCTATCAACTATCGTTTCATTTGAGAAGTATTTGAAGATGGTGGGGTGCAGTTCACATTTTGCAGGTCCGAAGATCAATTAGAAGACATCGTTACAAACCATTTCCCAAGGATAAGTTTCTGAAGATAAGATAACTTCTTGGAGTAGTAGATCGGTACATTAAGGGGAGAAATTTTGCAATTAATGTACTGAAAGTTTGATGTGATTTACTATATAACAGTGGACGGACATTATTACTAATTAATAGGCTTATATACGCTACAACATTGTAACGTTCTAATGTTCCATCTTCCTCTATTATTAAATGAAAAATGTTTCATAGCACAATTCTTGTTTCCATCTTTTTTTTTGAACCTAAAAATATAACACTATTTGAGTGAATAATATGAACACCTGACTACCAAACAAGGGCGGTAGCCCGGGTGGTCCAATTTTTTTTTTATTTTTTATACATTAAATTAATACAATTTATCAATAGCCCCGTGACCCAATTTTAATGATAAAAAGATACCAACTCAATCCAAAAAAGAAAAAGAAAAATAAAAAGAGGGCTTAGAAAATTCTAGCCCGGATAGAAATAAAAAACTGGTTCGGCCTACCAGATGTCATTTTTAAGACCAAGATCCTCTAGATTATATGGCATCATCAACTAGAGGTTAAGCACACAAGAGATACTGAATATTTCCCGCATTCTCATAAGCTTAGCTTTTTATGAAATGGATTTTCATCTTTAACTATCATAACATATGAGCAATAGGGTGAGTATGCCAATGCCAAAACAAAACTAGGGAAAATAATTTTAAGGAATAATAGGAGATGCCAAAAAACAATGACAATTATGCAACACATAGACCTTAAAGTCATAGTTCTGGTAGGAAAAGGTTGTACCGATGTCTTTGATCTTGTCTTGACTTCAATTCGAACACTGAAACCGACTGAACGCTGTCCAATTCCAAACACGTGGAACCTAGCATCACTCAAAAAGTGAAACAAAAGACATAAATGAAAAGGCACGAACTCCTTACCATGCTGTTAATGAAAATCTAGTTCAGCACATGATAAGAAGGCTTCAGCTTTCGAGTTTATTTTTCAAGCACCACCATGTCCAAAATCTATAACACTTGCAACTCATAAAGACTTATGCAATGATTAAAAAAGCAAGATTGTGTAACTCTTTGTTTCTTTTAACTCAATAGTTAGAAAGGTAAACTAATTAATATATTGAGTTTTGGTATCTGACAGGAACTTAGATTAAAACAATGAAGTAAAAAAGAAATGGATACCTTACCAATCATCTGTAAATCGAAGGCAATGAGCTGTATTTGCTTTTCCATTGATCACTTTGTCAACTAAATAACAAAAATTGTAAACCTCAAACTACATTGTCAGTATCAATTAACATGCATTGCGAAAAGATTAGTTCCAACCGGCTTCCTAACTTACAAAAGTTTCCACAGGATGATGGAACCCTGCGCTGTTCTCCACAAGGGCAACAAGTTGGCTGTATGAGAATAAAAGAAAGGCTGTATGAGATTAAAAGAACGTGAGACTAAACTAAGAGGTTTAAAATATGTTCAAGCTTAAACCAGCTGCCAGCTTAAAAAACCTGATATTTATGAAATCAAAACTTTTATGTCAGCAAGGTTTATCAAGTACTTTGTTTACAAACATTCACAAAACAAAACAATTTGTGTCAAAACAGTTGAACTTTGAAGCTTCACAAAGAAAAGTCACTCGTTTTCCTTAACCAGTGAGATGGATGATGACAGCAAAAATGGATTATCATTCTGAACACAGATCAGAAACCTTCTAAATGTTACCTGAGTATTCTCAATAACATGACCATTTTCATCCCGCAACCTATACAACAAATTTTAGCAGAAGTAAACCCAACATGAGAGATGTTTCTGAAGTCAATACACTCTGTACATGATATATTCATAGAGAAGAGAATAAATAAACAAATTTGAATAACAATAATATACGTTTATAGAATCTAAGGACAGAGAGGTTAATTGCAAATTGTATATTTTATTACCAAAAGTACATCAAGTCCAAAAGCACAAGCTCAAAAGAATTTTATGAAAGTGTGGGTCAAACTTACATGAAGGAAACAAGTAAATGAAAACAAAGTCAAACGTTTTCTTACAAAGGTTACAAGATTAACCAAATAAGAGCAAATTGATATCATATCATATAGTTAAAAATCATGCAGGCAAAAAAGGTTTAGACAAAACCTAGTATAAATAGAGAAAAGTTGTCGTTTCTCTAAGGTTTCTGTAAACACAGTGCCTTCAGAGGCTTAAAAAGTTATTTTTCAACAGTAAACATATAAAGTCCATCTATGAAATATAAGAAGTAAAATAAACTGGCAAAGAATGTCCAAATATTTTGGCTACATAAAATCCTGAACCTAGAAACTTCGTCAATTACTGGTTCACATAGAATTAGGATTTCCAGAGGAATCTTTAAATGGTACGTGAATCTAATTTTTTTCCTAAAACACTTCAAAGTTATCAAAATAAATGTGATTTATGTGCCTGGTATACACTAAATGACCAAAGACGATCACACTTAATATGTACATGGATTCACAAATACCTTTATCAGTTAAAAACAAGAAAAAAAATCAGTAAGAGAAAGATTAAGAATAATGATAATTGGAGAGCAAAGCTCATCACAATGTGCACTTGCCTCTCACACATTTGGACAACATGTGATCCAGCATCAGGCTCACATTTTCGTGTTTGAACATGTAACTCTTGGGGCTTGTAAGCAACATCCTACAAGAGAAATTTATCGCGTGAGTTTCCCATAAATTTATCAATTATTGCCCAAATAAATTATCTTCAAAATCCTGGGTCCACATAAGCCCCCCAAAAACTGGAGAATCATTAAGTCAGGTTTGAGACATTTTATCATTAAATACCATACATGCTTATTTCTCAGGCAGCACTAATCATATTATCAATTACTTTCAATAAAAATAATATTTTTTTATTAATAACTTAAACTATATTAATTACAATAAGTGGATTAGTGATCCACCGGATAAAAATAACAATTTGCTGGGCAAACTTGTGAATTTCATCAATTTCAAGCATCAAACAAAGCAATTACACAGTTTGTAAATTTTCTTTTCATCAATTAGCAATATAATTATGTTATTTCTACATCATTCAATAAAAAAAGAACACTACAAACAAAAAAGAATATTCCGGGTATGTTCTTGAACCCCCAAATCTACGCGGAACATGCATCAAACTCACGGCTAATACTGTATCAACCCTTTCTCCAAAACTAAAAATTATAAAAGAACAGCAAGATATGGAAGGAAAAAACTTAGCATATGATTTTTACATACCTGTATGTACGTCAATTCATACAGCGCATAAGCTGCAGACTTGTTAATAGTTATCATTGGTGGGACTCGGAGCGTACGCATGTGGTTGGTTGAATTCTCCTCCGCTTCCACTATCTCCGCCACCAACGATGCTTCCCTTCCACTCTACGTACACCCACACATAAAACATGTTTTATTCAACTAAAAACGTGATGAATAGACACATGAGGGTTAGCACACCCTATAGGGCAAAACAGCAGGCGCAGATACTAATTTTCAGAGAGAAAGAGATAAAGCACCGATTCACTTGGAACTGATAAATCGAGAACAATCTTGGAAGTGCAGTTGAGCCCGTCCGATTCAGAGATCTTTTCGCATTTTTGGATTGTTGATTTGGAGAGGATTTGAGTAGCATGCGCATACTTGGATAGTGAAAAGATGGCAATCGCTGTAAGGACGAATAATTTCATGGCATTGTTCGTCGGATTTTCGGAAATTTGCGACGAATGATGATGATTCTGATTAGGGTTATGGAATTGGGAAGTTGGGGTAACGGCTATAAATCAAATTGGTGGGGAGGCAGAGTAACTGCCTTTTAAGGATCGCGTGGAGATTTTTTCCATAGAAGTCCCTAATTTTGTATATATTGACAAAAAATGCCATTTCTTTAAAAATTATGAATTCATATATTTTTATTCTAATAATAAACTATAAAATTTGTATTGGGATAAATAAATTTGAATAACAAACTGTAAAATTTGTATTGGGATATATAAATTTGAGTGAAATTATCTGGTTTATAATAGATTTCAACTGAAATATATTTTATATGAATTTGAAATTCATAATAATTGTTAGTAAAAATATCTAAATTAATTGAGAGTGGATTTAAAATTAGCCTAGATTTAAATTATTCAAACTAGTCAAATGAATTTGAAATCATCTAAGTTATTTTTCAACTTACGAAATTATATAATTATTTAAGGATCATAACTAAATTTTACCTGTTATGTCTATGTATTTATCTTTCAATTTATTATTTATCACTTCATCTTCGTAGTTCTACTAACATTGGGAGCTATAATATTGGTATTATATAATGTGAGGACAAAAACTTGTGTGGAACGGTCTCACGGGTTCTATTTTGTGAGACGGATCTCTTATTTGAGTCATCCATGAAAAAATATTACTTTTTATGATAAGAGTATTACTTTTTTATTGTGAATATCGGTAGGATTATTGACTCATTTCACTATAAAAATTCGCGAAACCGTCTCACAAAAGACCTACTCTAATGTGAGTTTTCATTAGTTTGTTTTGCCACCAAAAATGGCTTTTGTCCATTTATAAAACCAAGAGTGTCATAGATCAGTTCAATTTTACATAATTTATTTTGGTTTTTTTGATTTTCGACTTTAAAAATATATAATCTGATATTCGAATTATTTTCTTTTGATTCATTTCTTACCAAAATAGTTCGGTTATTTTGTTTGTTTTATTTGATTTGATAATTATTTATGTTACTAATAATATTATCTGTTGGAACAAGAATTTTTATGTTTTTGTGTTAACAAATAAATAAAGCAAAAATAATTTAAGCTAAACTGATCTAGTGGAGCAAAACTGACTATTTCTTATCACCAGATCAATTTACACCATATCGGTTTACACCAAAAGACCAAATTGATGATTGAATAGAGTTTTTCCGTACAAAACCGATCGCAACAGTGTTCGATTGTCACAAAATGTTGACATGGACAAAAGACAAACCAACGAATACTTCCTTTTTGAAACGGATCTATTTTAAACATCTATATATAAATGATTCAATTTTGTAAGGTTAAGACTTTTACTTAAAATCAATCATTTAAAATTAAATCACTTGAACATACTTTACAAAGAATTGTATTTGATCATCAATGATCAATTAAGTGCTAGGATATAACAGTATTATAAATCATTGTATTTAAATAACAGTTTGTATAATGTCTATCTTCAATTGAGGTGTACTAGAAGTTTCAGTTTGACAGTATTTAAGTCAAAACTGAACTGAGATTTTACAAACTACTTGTACTATCCAAAGTTTTCTAGTGGATCATTCCCAAAAGGAAAAATTGGGTGATGTAGGAACTTGAATTATCTGAACATCGAAAAATAAACTTGTGTTCTGCATTTTCAATGTATCTTTCAGTCTGTCTTGTCTAACATGTTTTGTTGATTTGTTCTAATCTTTCAATTTATCTTCCTTCTGCACACTTGTTAGCCAACTGACATTGACAATCAAGAATATATACAATTCAGTTGTCAAACCAACTAAATTAAATTTTAAAAAGTAGATTATGTCCAGTGTTTATTAAATCTCTCGTTCTAAATACTACAATTGTCCTATCATTATCTTTATTGTTAATTTTTTAATAAAAATTTTGAATATAAAATCTAAATAAATTTAATAAATAACAATAAATTAAAAATTAATAAAGGTGTTGTTAATGCTCTAAATTTCACCTTAAATATATAATCCAAATACAAATGAAATAAAATTATTAATATAATTAAATTTCAATTTTTCGGTCGGTTCTAAAGGTGTGTAACATTTGGTTTAATTTAGTTTTGTCAAATTTTGGTTCGGTTTTTCGAGTGCTAAATCCAAAAATTAAAACATTTAACTTCGGTTCGGTTTTCTTGTATTATGGCTCGGTTATTCGGTTTGTTAGTATCGTTTAATTAATAAAATTAAATTGAATGTTTTGAATAAACTGTTAGTAAAAATTTGAATATTCTTTTAAAATATCAAAGATTTGATAAATAATAAACCTAAGAATTTAAAATAATATAATTACATAATTAAATATAATAAAATGATTTAAAAAACACCAATTTAATATTTTGTATTAAATTCTATTGCCTTTGAATGGAGATATATTACCTTTTATCTGATTTAACATATTATATATAAAAATTTTAACTTTTTAAATATATATTATATGTAAAACAGTCGATCAATTTTTCTGGTTTTAAAATTATAAAAATCGAAAACCAGATAAAAAATCTAATTGCCAGAATTCAAAATCGAAACTGATTGAAAAGCGGTTTAAACTTAACCAAATAAACCGAAATTTATGGTCCGATTGATTTTTCGATTTTAACTGTTTAATGAATACTTGAAATCGATCGATTTGGTTTTGATATCTATAATTCGAAACCTAACCATATAAACTTTGGCTTTAAAATTTATATCCAAATAAAATAATCCGATTTTCGGTTTGGTTCGATTTGGGTTTATGATTTTTTCGGTTTAAACCGAAGTTTAATAACCCTACCAAAAAAAAAAAAAAACAAAATAGCCATCGTATAGATCTATCAGATCAGTTCTTTCTTTGGATTCGCAAAGTTCAGTTGTAGCCTTCAAATATTTAATTTGAGTAATTTGCATTTATCCAATAATTAGGTTTGATTAGTATAGTTTGTAATTACCAAAACTTAAGTTCAAAATTATATATTAACATATATTTTTTCCTTTTGAAATGACATATATTATGTTTTTAATACAACAAAAATTTAAAAGTAAAAACTATTAATTTAAAATAAATTATCTAAAAATTAGAGCATTTAGAATTTACAAAATATAAAGTATCCAATGATTCATCCAAAACAAATTTTAAGGAAAACATTTTGAAAAAATAAAAATAAAACATGCAATATTAATTTTAAAAAGTTAGAATTATATTTTATATATATATATATATATATGTATATAACCACTATCTATATGAATTTTTTTTAAAAAAAAAAACTGAAAAATCATAAAGCTTTACTAAAAAAATCATAAACCTCACTTCAAATTCAAAAAACTAATTAAAATATCATAAATAATATATTACTTCTTAAGTCATTTGTTTATTCTCGAAATCAAAATTTATAATTAGCTCTAGTGACATTAATTCTTGAAATCAAATTTGCAAAAACAAGTTAAAAACATGGGTAAAATAAGTAGGATTGAGTAAATTTTGAGGATGAGTAATTTTATAGATATATTATATAAATAAATTATTCCCACGGACGTCGCACGTGATAACGTGCTTTGTATGTGCTATTTACTTGTACTAAAATTGTGACCTAAAATCTATATAGTCATGCATGAATTATTTTCAACAATAATATTTACCCAAAAAAAGTTATATCCTTTTACAAAATTGGGCTAAGTGGCTTTCTTTAACAATTCAATGCATCAATCCGTTATAAAATCACACAAAAATTGGGTGTAGTCTCGTCCAACCCTAGGCAGAAGGGAGGAGAAATGGCATCACAAATCATCCCTACTGTGGGATTGCCGGCCTTTCCTCGATCATGTTGTAATGCAGTACGACGTTATCCTGCGTCCGGCAAGGAAAAGAACAAGTACCCCAATTATCGGGTTTGGAAAAGTGTGCTACATATAATGTCAAAGTGGTAACTCGAGATAATAAATGATTATTTTATGTTGATTTTATGAATATAATTTCTCCTATGTTGCTACCTGTCTTACAGTCTGCCATGTAGTAGGGTCGAAACATACGTAGCAACCTACTTCATACGTAGCATTCTTTACGGAAGGGGCTGAGTTCTCTACCGGAGTGAACCACATGCGGAGCTCTCTGTGGTAGTACCACCCTCTATCATGTCTGTGCAGAAATTATGTCATTTCATTACGCGCCAGAAACAAACTTTACGGAAAATAATTTTTTTAGTTTACTAATTTTAAGGCATATTATAACAAGTTAGAGTTTCGTATGAACATGAATCATATATGGGTTAGTATATATAAACTTGGAAAGGTACATTACGTATTAAATAATCCTAACTGATGCGATCTCGTTAAAATAGGTGAGCCGGGTACGGGGCTTCAACGACCAAATCAATAATTTATAATGTTTGGGAATTTGAGTGAAGATAATGGCTTGGATCAATACCTGTAAACAAGAAAGTAACTCATGAATGGGCGCCGGAGGGATGTCCGGCGTGGCCACTCCGATGCTTAAGTCAGCAGGCTTTTTTATGAACACAAGCAATATTTTAAGGAAAATATGTAAGTGCTTTTAGTTCAAAGATTTCCGAATGTTTAAATGACACTAATACCTGCTATTTATAGTAGAAAATGGGGTAGGTACCTCGATTCTTGTGCCACCTACTAAGTATGGCAAGTCGGCTGCCCATACTTGTAGCTTCTGATGACTTCTAGGACACTCCAAGCCCAAGTGGTTCTGACGGATTAGGCTGCCTGTATCGATCACACTCGAGTGTGGTGCAATTCTCGAGGTGGCCTGGGTAGTTGGTTACCTGGGTACCTGTATGAAAAACCGGGTGGAGAAGAAGTGCCCGGGCAGCTGTCTTCTGATCCGGGCTATTCAACCGATAACCCGGGTCATCATTAACCCGAAAATGGGTCACCATTATCCCGGACCCTTACAGGGGTATCACCACACATCTTAAAAATAGTCGGGCTAGAGCTTGACTCGCTGTCCCGATCAGTCATGCATGTTTACTCCAAAACATATCCCAGAGTGAATAAAAGCCTTGGGTCTCTAAATATCCTGCAGAAGTGATGAGGTGTCAGGCTTCCATATCTCTCAGGTTTTGTACATTCATCGTTTAGTATTCTCGGAAAATCCAATGAATGTCATTATGCTGCATGCGTTAACAGTGACACTGTCGAAAATTGTTCGTATTTCGAGGTAATAATGAGCATGTTTCCTCGATACCCGTACACGTCTTTTCATCTGCCTGCTCAATTTCCTAGATTCCCTCTGATCGTCCAATTGGATTCGGATCGACGATGGAGAATGATTTCTTCCTATATATATATACAGTAACCTGCTTACCTATTCTCCAACATTCCATCAATTCAGTCCTCAAGAAGTGCAATGGCGGTTTCCAGTGGTTCGAAAGCTCCCGACATGGCAGCAGAGTTTATGCAAGCGGCTTTTGAGAAAAGAAAATCTGAATTGGAAGATGAAGTCTTCCAAAAGATCCTCCATTACTGGGAGGAGCTGCAAGGACTACAGCTTCTTCACGAGTGGGAGGAGGCTATCACTCCTGAACTGGTGGCCAAGTTTGCAAAGTATCGGGAACGCTTGCAGATTTCTGATACGGAGGACCTCTTTGAGGACGACTTTATCCTCCAGCTATTGCTTCATAAAGAGAGGAGGACGCTGCAGAAGATTGCCGACTCTGCTAGCTTTATGAAGGCGTTCACTGGTAGCTCTGTAAAGAGTTTTGTGATTAAGTGGATAGCCTCTGTAGAAGAGGAATTTTTTAATGTAACGGGTAAAGAATTCCCGGAATAATAATAATAATAATAATAAATGCTTATCTAGTTACTCTTATTGTCCGTATTTCATTGACACCGCATGATATATGTACCATAAAATGAATCAGAATAAATATCCAGAACTGATAAGTGATCAACTGAAAAAAACGGGCCCTAAAATTCCCCAGGCTCAAAATGAAGTACCGGGGCCTTACTTTTCCCGGGATTAAGATAAGATGCCGGGGCCTCAGACCTCCCGGGCTTAAGATGAGATCTTGGGTAACCCAAGGGGTGCCATGATAACGCGTGCCCTTTCTATCAACGATCAGGAACGTTTCGTATTTCGATGAGCCGATAAGTCTGACATTTTTAATTATTGCGTGTGTCCCCTCGTATACCTGGTACAATTTTCTTGGCAAATCGTGGTCGTCCTCGCATGCTTTTTAAATAAACGGCTGAGATCTTCCCCCACCGCCTATATATACTAACTAACAGGTTTTCCAAAAATTACTCTCAAATTCGAAATTGCAGCGAAGCTCTTGCGAATTCTCTTCTCGAGACTCTACTTGTGCGAAATCATTTCCGGCAACCTTCCACCGCATATATCGTCGTAAGTTTTCTTCTTTTAAAATGTCTCACTCCACTTCTTCCACCTCAGGAGCGAATGCGCGAGGCTCTCCTAGCGCTGAGTCTTCCGCACTTCGTTCCGATTCTCCTCCCTCTCCCCCACGTCGCTCCATTACCCAACCTTCTAAAAAACCAGTGGCACTTCCAACCAAACTTCTCTTTTCTAAACCTTTATCTTCTGGCCACTCCCGGGCCCGAGCTCTTGCGAAGAACAAGGGTAAGGGTAAAGCCAAGGTTTCGAGTCCTCGGGCGGTCGAGATCCCGGGAACTCCCTGGTTCTCCTCTATGCGAAGCGCCTTACGCTTGGGGGCAGATGAGGAACTCCGAGCGCTGAGCAATATTCCTTCTTCCATTTCTATCTTGATACCTGGGCCCTCTGATAGGGCCGATAACCCTCCTCCTAGGTACACAACTTTCTTTCGGGACCAGGTTAGGAATGGTCTTCGGTTTCCCGTTCATCCCTTTTATATTGATGTTGCCAAATTTTTTGGTGTACCTGTCAATCAATTTCATCCCAATTCTTTCAGGATTATGGCCTCGGCCTATGTCCTTTTTAAAATGAATAATCTTCTCATCACCCCCCTCATCCTTCACTATTATTTTTCTTGCCATTTCGGGGATAATGTATTTTCCCTTAAATCCCGGTTAAACGCCCGATTCCTCGATGACATCCCTTCCTCTCAAAAGGGATGGAAAGGAAGATTTTTTTACATCCAACTCCCGGGTCCTTTACCCTGTCTAACCCGGTTTCTCCCTTCCCTTCCCCAACAACCTTCCCTTCCTCCATCCTACAAATTTGAGGAGCCTTTCCTCCTGAGTCAAACCCTCGTGGAGGGACACAAGTACTCCTCTTCCATTCTTATCTCAGAAGAGAACTTAGTGGCCTACGGGTTGAGTGCCCGGGCTGAGGACCCCATAAACCTGGTAATTGATGAGGTGGCTGGCTCGGGTTCTCAACTCGGTACATACTTTATCTTCTGTGCTTTCTTATTCCTTTATCCTGTTTATTTAATGTATCATAACCCTGTCACTCTTCTATGTGGATAACTTTGAGATGCAAGCAGCTTTTTCTAAAAGGCGTGCAGCTGAGAAGGCAGCCCGAGAGAAGGAAATGGCGGCTCGCCGGGCAGCTGCGGAAGAAAAGAAAAAATGGGATGTAGAAGCGGCAGCCTTGAGAGCTGAGGTGTCCCGGGAAGAACCTCCCCAAGATGGCGCTTCCCGGGCGATGACTGAGAACTCGGAGGAATCTGAAGATCTCATTCCCCTCACTCAGAGAAAACGAAAAGCTACTGCAGAACCCGAGCTGGTTATTCTCGAAGACCCTTCCGAGGGTGACCAAGGCGCCTTCCGATCTGCTCCACCTCCTCCTCTCCCCCCCAGTCCAATGAAGAACCTCGCCAAGAGCTCCCTCCAACCGACCAGCTTTCTCTGGCTAACATCTTCTTCGAGGGAGCTTCCGCTGTTGGTGTTAAGCGTTTCAAGAAGGTGCTCAGCCCTGCTGAGATAGCTATCCTGAAAAGCACTCCTTCTAGTGTGAGGTTTTTGGAGGGGTCAAACCGTCTTCTGTCTGTAAGTTTTATTCTTTTATTTCTTTTCCCTCTCTCTCCCTCCCCCCTTTTTCTTTTTTAAGATTCCTTCTTATCCAGGCTGTCCAGATGCTAGTTTCGGCCTTTGAAGAGGTGGCAGCGGTGGCAACCAAGAAGGGTAAGCAAGCCCGGGCGGCTCAGGATATTCATGACCATCTCCAAGGAGAGATGGCCCGGGCCCAGAAGCTTCACGAGGAGACAACTGCCAGTCTCCAAGCTTCCTTGGAAGCAGCTAATCAAGAGCTGGCCGCGGCTCAACTTTCTCGTGATGAGAGCATAGCCCGGGAGGAGGCTTCTCAGAGGCAAATTGCGTTCCTGGCATCTCGGATTAGCTATCTCGAGGATGAAGCCAGTGCCCAGCAACATCGAGCCGAAGTTGCTGAAGATAAGCTCAGACTTCTTCAGCTGACCCATGAAGAATGGAGGACTACTTTCCTTCAATCGGCGGAATTCCAAGCAGATGTTGAAGATAGGGCCTACAAATACTTTTCGATTGGCTTTGAGAAATGCCAGGAGCAATTTGAGGAGATAGGCCTGATTCCGACAGATAAGGAGGGCTTTCCTGATATTGATAAGGCCATTGCTTCCCTTCCCAAAGATGATGCTATCGAGAAAGAGGCTGAGAAGACTCCCGGGGAATCCGGAGAACCATCAGGGCAGCAGACTTTAGAATAGGCCTGTAATTTACTCTGTATTTTTTCCTTTGTATTTCTTGCCTTTGAACTTTGTAAGGAAATGTTGATTTCTTTCCGTCGCTGTGCTTTTTTCAATATGATTTTTGACAATTTTTCCGCAACCCGGGTAATGCAATAACTTATGAGTATTTCTTAGTAGGAGAAAACGGTAATTTCAATCGAATACCTGGGGTCCCGGTCCATACGTTAAATAAGTAGCTTAATTAATACTCCAGATGTAGAGATTTAAACTTGAACTCAGAAGGAGTATTTCTTGGATTCCACAAACCAGGGTGTAGTGCCCTGAGCTTTTTAAGAACCAAGGTACGGAGCCTTGGGCCGGGGATCATGTCCCGGGACTTGGGAATGGTCGAGGTGTGGTGCCCCGAGCCAGGGTGTAGTGTCCTGGGCTTTTTAAGAACCAAGGTACGGAGCCTTGGGCCGGGGATCATGTCCCGGGACTTGGGAATGGTCGAGGTGTGGTGCCCCGAGCCAGGGTGTAGTGCCCTGGGCTTTTTAAGAACCAAGGTACGGAGCCTTGGACCGGGGATCATGTCCCGGGACTTGGGAATGGTCGAGGTGTGGTGCCCCGAGCCAGGGTGTAGTGCCCTGAGCTTTTTAAGAACCAAGGTACGGAGCCTTGGGCCGGGGATCATGTCCCGCGACTTGGGAATGGTCGAGGTGTGGTGCCCCGAGCCAGGGTGTAGTGCCCTGGGCTTTTTAAGAACCAAGGTACGGAGCCTTGGACCGGGGATCATGTCCCGGGACTTGGGAATGGTCGAGGTGTGGTGCCCCGAGCCAGGGTGTAGTGCCATGGGCTTTTTAAGAACCAAGGTACGGAGCCTTGGGCCGGTGATCATGTCCCGGGACTTGGGAATGGTCGAGGTGTGGTACCCCGAGCCAGGGTGTAGTGCCCTGGGCTTTTTAAGAACCGGGTCATAGCAGCTCCCAAGATATAATAACAAACGCAATACTCTGAGAAAATATATATTTTTTATTGATTTCTTCCGTCAAACATTTACATATATTATGCATAGTACTTCTTTAAGTTAAACACATTCCAAGACCTTTTGAGGGGACGTCCCTGCGCATCTTCTAAATAAAAGGATCCCGAGTTGAATCTCTGAGTGATTTTGTAAGGTCCTTCCCATCGGGCTTCCAGCTTCCCAACTTCCCCAGCAGGGTTGACTTTTTTCATGACTAAATCCCCAACTTGGAAGTTTCGAATACGGACCTTCTTGTTATATGATTTCATCACCCGATTTCTGTATGCTTCCATTCGAATAAATGCCATGTTCCTTTTTCTTCTATTAAGTCCAACTCCATGGCCCTGCTCTGGTCGTTGTCCTCCGGGTAAGATTCTACCCGGGAAGAGGTCTGCCCGATTTCTACTGGAAGAACTGCTTCAGAACCATATACCAAACTGAAGGGAGTTTCTTGAGTAGGTGCCCGGGGAGTAGTTCTGTAAGCCCATATGACACTAGGTAACTCCTCCACCCAATCCTTTCCTTTACCCTGAAGTCTTGTCTTTAATGCTTGCACAATGACTCTGTTGACAACTTCTGTTTGACCATTGGCTTGAGGATATGCAACAGAGGTAAAAGATTGAGTGATTTTCATTTCCTGGCACCATGACGTAATTCCTTTGCCTTGAAATTGTCTTTCATTGTCCGAGATTATTCTCCTGGGCACTCCGAACCGGCACACAATGTTCTTCCATAAAAATTTCAATACTTCCTGCTCGGTGATCTTTGCTAAAAGCTCAGCTTCAACCCACTTAGAAAAGTAGTCAACAGCTACTAGTAAGAATTTTTTCTGAGCCCGGGCAACCGGAAAAGGACCCACAATATCCATGCCCCATTGATCAAAAGGGCAGGATGCCCAAATAGGCTTCATGAGAGTGGCCGGGCTGTAGCTGAAATTCGAATGATGCTGACAGCCCTCACAAATCTGGACCAAACGAGCAGAATCTTGTTTAAAGTGGGTCACCAGAATCCAGCAAGCATTGTTTTTCGAGTTAAAGACATTCCTCCGAGGTGCTCGGCACAACACCCCTCATGAATTTCTCGGAGAACATAATCCACCTCTTTTTCATTTAAACACTTCAAAAGCGGTCCTTGGAATGATCTTCTGTACAAAATTTTATTTAAGAGAACAAACCTGGGGGCTTGTCTTTTGATCTTCTGAGCTCGGGCTTTATCCTCAGGGAGCTCATGGTTCGTAATATACGCGATCAGTGGTGTCATCCATGAATCTTCAGGCATGGGTGATGCTTCTTCCTCCGTAGAGAGAACCAGCCGAGTAATATGCAACACCTCCCGGGTATTAACTTCTGATAAAGAAGCAGCCATTTTAGCCAAAGCGTCTGCCTCACTGTTTTCTTCTCGGGGTACTTGTTCAATACTCCAATCCATGAAGCTTTCTGTTTGGGCTCGAATGAGCCGTAAATATTTAAGCATCTTGTCATCCTTAGCCTCATAAATGCCCTTTATTTGTTGAGTGATGAGCTGTGAATCAGAATATAGAATAATCCGAGAAGCTCCAACTTCCCGGGCAGCTCGAATACCTGCAAGAACAGCCTCATACTCAGCTTCATTATTGGTTATCCGGGAATCAATTCTTAATGCTAATTTGACCTTTTCTCCCAATGGAGACACTAATACCACCCCTACTCCGCACCCCACTAGGCTAGATGCCCCATCCACTGATACTTTCCATACCTCCTCCTCAGTGGGCTGGATCATTTCAGATAAGAAATCTGACAAAGCCTGTGCTTTAATGGCCACTCGGGGCTTGTACTCGATGTCATATTCACCCAACTCTACTGTCCATTTTATCATTCGCCCGGATACTTCGGAATGAGTCATGATCCTACCCAGAGGACTATTGGTAAGAACAATAACCTGATGTGACAGAAAGTAAGGTCTTAGCTTCCGGGCGGTCATGACTAGGGCCAAAGCAATTTTCTCCACTTCGCTATACCGGAGCTCGGGCCCCCTCAGAGCATGGCTGACATAATAGACAGGTTTTTGATCAGTTCCTTCCTCTTTTATTAGAACAGAGCTGACAGCATACTCTGTAGCGGACAGGTAGACATATAATTTTTCTCCAGGTTCTGGTTTCACCAAAACCGGGAGCCCGGCAAGATGAATTTTCAAGTCCTGGAATGCATGTTCACATTTCTCATCCCATCCGAATTGCTGGGCCTTCCTTAAGATTTGAAAAAAAGGATAACTCCGGTGTGCTGATCGGGAAATAAATCTGGAAAGGGAAGCAATTCTCCCAGTTAGCTTTTGTACCTCCTTGACAGATCGGGGAGATGGCATGCTTAGCACAGATTCGACTTTCTCTTGATTCACCTCGATCCCTCGGTCTGTCACAATGAATCCCAAGAATTTGCCACTCTTCACGCCAAAAATACACTTGGCAGGATTAAGCTTGATTCCATAATGCATGAGAGTCGCAAAAGTTTCTTCTAGATCACTAATAAAGCTGGCACCCTCTCGGGATTTGGATAGAATATCATCCACATAGACTTCCACATTCCGTCCCAGCTGCTTCTCAAAGACTTTATCCATCAGACGCTGGTAAGTAGCCCCTGCATTTTTCAACCCGAAAGGCATTACAATATAACAAAATGTACCTCCCGAGGTGATGAAGCTGGCTTTGTCTTGATCCTTTTTAGCCAGAGGGATTTGATGGTACCCCTGGTATGCGTCCATGAAACTTAGCAATTCATAGCCCGAGGTGGAATCCACCAGCTGATCAATCCTGGGCAGAGGATAATGATCTTTGGGGCACGCCTTGTTGAGATCGCGGAAGTCTACACACATGCGCCACCTCCAGGTAGATTTGGGTACCAAGACCACATTCGAAAGCCATGTGGGGAATTGAATTTCCCTAATGTGGCCAGCTTTCAGAAGCTCCTTAATTTGCGCATCAATTACTTTGTCCTTTTCAGGGTCAAAGTGCCTCTTTTTTTGTTTTACTGGGTGAGATCCCGGGAGGATGTTCAATTGATGTTCCGAGTGGATATACTGAGATCTCGGGCCACCCGGATTTGCTGGCCTGGTCCGATTTCTACTACTTCTTGTTCTTCTTCTGCCACAAAATGCACCTCTCCTCTCCCCATCGTTCTTTCCCCGTCCACCCTTGCCTTCTTCCCTTCCTTCCTTGTTCTACTCTGATCCGCCCGAACTGCCTCCACATAGCATTTCCGAGAGGATGGTTGATCTCCTCGGACTTCTCCCACCCGAGCTCCTACTGGAAATTTTATCTTTTGGTGGTACGTGGATGCTACGGCTCTCAATTCGTTCATAGCTTCTGATGACTTCTAGGACACTCCAAGCCCAAGTGGTTCTGACGGATTAGGCTGCCTGTATCGATCACACTCGAGTGTGGTGCAATTCTCGAGGTGGTCTGGGTAGTTGGTTACCTGGGTACCTGTATGAAAAACCGGGTGGAGAAGAAGTGCCCGGGCAGCTGTCTTCTGATCCGGGCTATTCAACCGATAACTCGGGTCAACATTAACCCGAAAATGAGTCACCATTATCCCGGACCCTTACAGAGGTATCACTAACTTTCCTAATATGCATGGGCTGCAAAGAACCTCAAGATTTTTTCGATGAATTAAATTGTACACTACAAGAAAAGAGCCACTTAACAATGCCTGAACCGTAGCGAACTAATGATGGGCGACAGTTTCCAAGCAGCCTCAAAAACCGTGGTCGCCAAGTGCCGTCAATGGTTTTTCAATGTACTGTTGCTTAACATTGCAACAGAATTAAAAAACCGTCACCATAATAGAACGGTCTTGTTTAAAAAAACTCGCTAATTTGCAGTGGAAATTGAGGATGAACAAGACTGGTCATCATTAACCACATTTTCTAATGAACTCGAGGTTAATACTACAAAGTTAATGCACCAAACCTTCCAGGGTACTATTATTCTGTCTTGCAAAATTGCTATGGCTACAGTGAAATGCATACTCAAGTAAAAAGAGAGAGTAAATCAAATATCACGATGAAAAATTCTTACAGTTCATTTGCCGCTAAGAGCTGCGCCTGGTCGTTTGGCATACTGCAAGATAGGAGACAATCTACAAAGATAAGCCCCGCTGAACCTACATTTTAAATTATCGAAAGGCCTTGAAGTAATTACCTGTAAAACACGTAAAATAACATCGGTAGATGGAACTTCTTGAAGTGACTTCGCTGCACGATACAAGGCGACCCATTAATTAATAACAACGTTAATTTAATATGTTTGCACTACTTGACCAAACGGAATAGAAGAACACCTGCAATGGAGGAGGCTGTATAGAAATGTAGCAGTCAGGAATATGATACTTCGGTCCTTCTTTGACATGTTCGTCAGACCATGGAGATGTAAATTTTTGGTGTAGAGGTTCTGGAGAATTCAATTCCAGGCCGAGGGAGTGCGGATCAACTCCCATAGCAAGAGCGGTTTTAGCCGGATTGACGCCTTTTATGATTTTTAACAAACCAAGCAAGCCATAGTCATCAGGTCCAAGTCGAGAGCCTTGCCGAGGATTAACTTCTTTGCGTCTTAAGATATTATAGAAGTGAGGTTGAGATTGCTGGACATGCTGATATTGCTGCATAAGATGAACGTAGAATCACAAGTCATTAGATATCCGAATTCCAAAACATCCTTCATTTCTTATTCACTGGGGAAAAATCTGCAGTGAAGAAATTTCTTGGAAAGGAAACTATAAAAATTACTTGCTCATTTGAAGCTTAAATGATAACAGAAAGAATAGTTTGTGCAATACCCCTGAACCATGAAAATGAAGATCTTGATTGCCTGGCGGTGGAAAAGAAAACCCAGTTCCGGTTATTGAAGAAACGTGGTTTTGTTGCAAAGGATGATCATGTGAGTTTATGGCACCGGCATCAAACACAAAATCCGGAGATCTTCCCATCTAGTAGACAAAAGGTATTTAAGAATTAGATACTGAATACGTACGTATCACAAATGTTTAAGTAAACCACATTGCCAAGTACAAAAACTTACTGAATGTTGTTGAAGTTGCACTAAATGTTCTTTCTGGTGCTGTGTTGCGCCATAATCAACGAAATTCCCGATGTTCAGACCACCTATCGTAATTCCAAGAAAGAACCAAATGGATTCATGGTATCAAGCTCGAGTAATGATAAATAGTCCATTGAAATAAGACTAGTAAAAGTTAAATTTTGAGTTTGCAGATAGATGATTAGAATCTTCTCTTTGTAAATATCTGATACAAAGTTTTGGAAGCTTGATGTTCACCGTTAGGTAGGAAAGAACTCCACCTCTTATTGAAAGGTTGCAGAGTACAGATAGGCACATAATTTCATTATTAAAGTATCCAAGTTCAAAGCAATCTTAGCAATATATATAATAAAATCCTCTATTTAGTTTGAGATCTCTTGCCTTTTCTAGGTTACATAGTGTATGTTGTGGAAATATCGTCTAGATTTAAAAATTTACCATTGGAAGTTTATTAAAATTCTTTACTATGAGAATTAAAACACCTTCATATGGCAACCAAGAGGAAAACATTCATTTGGAATGCCAAAATATTGATTGTGTTGAAAAAAAACTAGAGTTATTGGTTCGCTTTGAACATGTACAGTAAGAAAAACAACTCATTATGATAAAAAAAAATAGTTTAAAAAATGAAGATGATCTTTAATTATAATTACCTGGTTGACTTTGAGGATCACCAACAGAAGAATAGTATCCGGATAGGTGGCATAAGCCATTGACATCAACGTTAGCAGCAGCATCGACATTTGAGTCATTTAGCAATCCCATATAACTAAAATAATGACCGGGCACGTCTTGAAATTGGTTTTGTGGAAGTGGCATGGGCGCCCCGATATGAGAATTTCCATGAATGGGGACCATACAAGGAGCTAAAATAAGAAATCCAATGTTACTTGAATAGTAGCAAAAGAGTAAATGAAATCGGGTGAATATATTTTGCAACATCTAGTTTTGCATGAATTGTACGTATGTCTATAAATGCAAATAAAAAATGTTTCTATTCAACGTAAGTAAAATTATGCAGTATTATTATTGCTAAGCAAGCATCCAAAACTAACATAAGGTTAAATTAGATTATTCATATAGACCATGTAATACAGAACTTCTCGGTTTCTAATTATGATGCGCCACTAGTACTACTTGGGAAATCATATGTGATAGATGCATAGTATTTACCTGACGAGTTAAAGCCAAAAGCAGGACTAGGGACAACAGCCAACCCAGTAGAACTTGAACTGCTACCGTCTCCACTAACAAAACCACCAATATTATTGGAAATTCGCGCTGTATGTCCCTTATTTGGAACCAAAGGTGGCTTACTTGGAAAAAAAGGTGGCCTAGTTGGAATCAAAGGCGGCCCTGATATCACACAATACGATAAAAGGCTAAAGATTCAATACATTGTAAACAAGTTGTATTTAAAGGTTTGAAAAACTTATACCCCCAGTATTTGTGACGCTCGAATGCCCATGTGAACCTCCAAAACATAGCTGCATCAGATGGTCAATTAAAATTTAGGATTTCTCAGCAAACTAGATAGTAGAGATGTTTAGAAGTACTTTGAAGATATTTTCTCACTGCAGTTTTAAATAATTAGTTGTCAAACCTGGGAAGGTTCATTGGTTAAAAAATATGGTGTATTTCTCACACTCGACAAACTCCCTTGAGCTTGTTGGACACCGCTTGGAAGACCGACATTATTTGTTGAACTTCTCGATGCATATGATCCAGGCAGATACCTACACTCGTGAGTACTGTTGTGGAGCCCTTCACTATTGTTTCCTGAGTTGGGAAAAGAAATTTTTTGTTGTTTCTAACATTATAACATCTATAAAAAAAATAGATTTTACTAAATCGATCAACTTCGAGTGTATACCACCAGACTCATTCGAAACAACACTGGAGGAACCAAATGAAGTAGAATAAGGAGTCATAAAAGTTGTTCCATTGGTATCTACACGATTTGAATTAGACTTGTTTGACGTCTCTGGTCTCCACATTTTCCACTTAAATAACTGCAAGATAATTTAAAAATAAGCACACATTAACAAATCCCTTTAATCAATTAGATTTTCTTGACGGTTAACGGTCGAATAAATTTGTTTTTTTTTTCTTTGGGCATGAAAATCCAATTCTACGTCTACAAACCCACAAAACATAAATTAGATCTGTCTTTTAAGTTAGATAGGAACCAAGATCTCACTTGTGATAAAGTAGTTCTCTTAGAAAACTGGTTTACCAAGTCAACCAATCTCTTCATTCAATGATTGCTCCTTGAAATCATTTACTCAACTAAATCCATTAAAGAAAACTCCAGGAAAAAGAAGAGATCTAAGGCGAAATTGAAATCTTTAAACTTCAATTCTTAACCCACGCAATAACCAAATCCGCTGATACAAAAGAAATTCAATAAAAACAAAAGGAAATCATTTTTTTTAAAAAAATAATTCAAACGCATGCATGCTCACGTACCCAGATGGTTATAAAACCCTAAAACATACTAATTCAATAAATTCTTTAATGAAAATCCGATTTAATCAACCTGTATCAGGGAAAAGAAAAGAACAAAAACAAAAATAATAAATATCTCTGTCACCTTCAGAAATTTGGAAAAAGGGAAAAGGGATTAGAATTTTGAACGTAAAGACAATTTTAGAAATGTTTAATTGGTGAAAAGAAGTTCTCACTGAATCTTCAGTCGTGAGCAGGAGCCGTTGGAAGAAGGGTGATTTGTAGTAAGTTGGATGGCTGAAATGGATACAGGACTCTCCTTTATATAGGAGGACTAGTCTACATTGTCTATGGTGGTTCTTTCTAATATTTATTTTGGGTTAATAAAATTTATTTTTGCTACATGATTTTACTTATTTTCAACGGAGGGACTATTTTTTATTCGATTTTCATTTCCAACAATTCTCTTGATGTTATTTTCTTGTAAATTATTGTAAAAAAATATGGGTATTTTTTGTGCATCGAAATTTTTTACGTATGCATGTGAACGAATATCGATGTCGAATATAGTATAATATTATCATTTTTAGCTAGATAGGGGACTTTCAATTTACTATGTTAAATATGCATAAATTTGTCTAGTTTTTTTGTCCTTAAATTTAATAATAATGTATAATTTTTCTTATGAATCACCAAAAACAGCTCATTTGTGTTACCTAAGTTTCTCCAAAAAAAATATTTAATTTTTTGAAAAAGAATTTTAAAGTAATTTGTCAACATTTTTTCGAAATTTCGATAAAACAAAAATATTTTAAAAGTAGAAATTGCAAATTGAAAAAAAAGCACAAAAAATGAACTTTTACTTTCTATGTCAAATTCAATCACATTAGGAAATTTTTCAAAAAATTCTGATTATCATATTCATTATTTTATCTCTACAATAAAAAAAAAAATCCACTCAATCTTTTTTAAAAAATCCAACCAAGTCATTGTTTCACATTTCAAATGAGCAATTCAAAACATAATTATATTACAATTGCATACTTTTTTTGGCTCAACCCTTATTCTAATAATTATTATTTAATTCTAGAGTAGGTCTCTTGTGAGATGATCTCACGAATCTTTATCTGTGAGACGGATCAATCCTACCGATATTCACAATAAAAAGTAATACTCTTAGCATAAAAAGTAATAATTTTTCATTAACGACCCAAATAAGATATATTTCTCATAAAATACGACTCGTGAGGCTGTCTCGCACAAGTTTTTGCCTTAATTTTATATTCCACACATTAGTACACGGTATCGATTTACATTTGACTTTATTTTCTATTTAAATTTAAATAAATTGATGTTGAAATCGGAATTAAACAATTTGATTCAAAATAAGAATGATCTTTTTTTTTTCAAATAAGTATTAGCACAATCGATTTATTCTATGCATCGACTAACCAAATAATTTACCACATATAAAATATAATATTTTATAAAATTTATACAAAAAATTACTGTAACATCATTTTTCACCAAATAATTTACCACATAAAAATAGATTTTGTATTTAATTGCATGCTTCATGTGTCGATGACTTAGCATAATAGAGGGAAAATTAATTATATGGCCAAGACATTTAAATTATTAATGTAATCATATATCGAAATCTTATTTTATTAAGTCTAAATAATGAATTATTATATTATTGTTATGTAATTATATGTTTTATTGTAGATCAATTATGCGCCTTCGCGTATCATGAGATTAATAAACTATTTAATAATGTAACAAAATCATCCCGCTAAAAAAATTACTTTTTTATTATATCCACTAACTTGTTCAATTTTTATTTTGGTCTACAAAATTTTTAAAATTTGATTTTGGTATACTAACTTTTAATTATTTTTTTTTGGTTCAATTGCTGACGTGACACTAGAAAGGACTATCATGACACCGAAAAATGTTGTCATGACATCAAAAATACTGACGTGACATCGAAAATTACTGACCTGTTAGATTTGACATCAACAATTAGATTAAAATAGTCGAAAATTAAAAGTTTATTTATCAAAATCAAACTTTAAAATTTAATGGACCAAAAACCGAAATTAGAAAACTTAATGGTTAAAAAAAGTCATTTTCCCCTTTAAAAAATAAATAGGGTGCCCTTTGAAGGGTTCCGTTTCAAATTAATAAACCCAGCCGGTGGAAGGGGTTAAGCAGAAAATTATAAAGTATAAATAATATTTTCCTATTTTTGTAATATCTCATTGGATTATATATTTCCCAAAATGTCAATTCTACAAATTTCATACCAATAAAATATACCCTTCTGGCCCTTTTGTTGTATTTGAATCATTGTATATCTATCTATTTTATTTTTATCATTTTATACTTAAGAGTATAAATGAAAGGGCAAAGTTTTTCCATTTTGATTTTATTACTTTTTCATAAACCCATTCGTTTGCCTAGAAAGACGACGATGGTTTTTAAAGTATAAATGAAAGGACGACAATTTTTTTTTCATTGTGAGATTTGCTAGTTTGCTCAAAAATTAGTCACTGTTTGTATTGATTGTATGTGAGTTAAATGATGTAAAATTTATGTCAATGTTGGGAAGAAATCAATTTTGAATTTTAAAAAAAAAATAAAAATAAAAAATTACAATAGTAACTAAAAAATATAGAATATAGAATTAGAAAAGATATATGTGAAATAACAATCTATTGAAAATTTAAAAGTTACTCAAAAATCATAAACCTTTACTATAAAAATCGTAAACCTCACTTAAATTTTTAAAAGAAAAAAATAATCAAAATATCATAAAATATAATATATTACTTCTTATGTCGTTTATAAATTCTTGAAATCAAAACCTTATAATGAGACAAGTAGTGACATTAATTCTTGAAAGTAAAATTGTATAACCGGCAAAAAAAAAAGTTATATTTTTTGTGTAAACTAATTAACTAGGATTGAGTAAAATTTGAGTATGAAAATTGTTTTTAATTTTCATTATAATATACAATTTTTTTTAAAAAAAAAATTATTATACTTTTTATCCCAAGTGCGTCGTATGTTTAAAAAAAAATTATTATACTTTTTATCCCAAGTGCGTCGTATGTGTGAAATGTGCTTCTTCCTTACTATTAACTAGTACTTACAAGTGTCTAAAATCTACAGTAATGAATGGAAATCTGCATCTGAAACACAATGTTGTAACTCTGAGACATCGATTATGAATGATATTATATTGGAGCGGTATAGATTTTATGAATAGAATTTCTTCTATGTTGCTGACCTATTTTATAGTCTGTCACTACAAGAATAAATGCTTATGGTGACATTCATAAATGCCATCATATTAAATATTTAGTGACATTTAATTTTAGTGACACCTCCAACAAATGTCGTATATTCCAATGTCGTCTTAAACTTCCTGACATTTTTTTATGTCATTATAAGACGTTAATGACAACTCCATACGTGTTATTAATTATTCATATAATGACAATTTTAAATGTCAAGAAAACTCATGTTTTAAAGACATTTATACATGCCTTGCTATTATAGCAATAATGACAAATTTATATGTCAGGCAACATAATTTATAATGACAACTAAAAGTGTCGTGTATATTATTTATAATGACAACTAAAGTGTCGTGTATATTATTTATAAGAACTTTTAGAGGCATTCATTAAAAACGTCATTATAACATATCTAATTTAATATTTTTTTTATTAAAAATTTTATGTGTAACCAATGTCATGATATGTATGTAATAACGACATTATTTTAAAAATGTCACTAAGAAAATGTAAGTATAGCCATTTTTTCTTGTAGTGTGCCATGGATTAGGTTCGAAACAAATGTAGCTACTATCTATTTCATAAGTAGCATTCTTCACAACAGGCACCGAGTTCTTGTCCTTGGTACTGAACCACATGCGGAACACCTCTATCATGTCTGTTCAAAAATTGGGAAACTTTTGAGCCATTTCATTTTTTTATATTTTTGGGTTTTGTTTCACTGTGTTTTCAAAGTGTGATTTCCGTGCACTAAATGTGTTTTTCTTGGGCTTTGGTGCTTTTTAATAGAGTGTTCGATAACATGTTAGCAATTAGATCAAATGGCCGAGAATTGAAAGTTGATGTGCTAAAACTAAACTTTGAAAACCTAATGGATCAAAACTCAAAATTGAACAAGTTAGTTGATAAAAAAATTTGTTTTCCCATTACATATTTTTAAGCACAAATTTTGAAAACAGAGCCTCAAAAGTTCAAGCTCTTCTGGAGACAAATTCTCAAACTCCTTATGTTCGATTACATGTCTGCACGAATACAAGACGACCCATTAATTAACTGAATATATTTGCACTACTTGACCAAAAGGAATAGAAGAACACCTTCAATAGAGGAGGCTGTTTAGAAATGTAGCAGTCAGGAATACCATACTTCGGTCCTTCTTTGACATGTTCATCAGACCATGGAGATGCAAACTTTTGGTGAAGAGGCTCCAGAGAATGCAATTCCAGGTCGAGGAAGACCGTATCAACTCCCTTAGCAAGAGCAGTTTTAGCCGGATTGACACTTTTATGATTTTTAACAAACCAAGCAAGCCATAGTCATCAGGTGCTGTGCAAGCATAGAGCCTTGCACAGGTTTAGACAACTAGTGACATTAATGCTTGAAATCAAATTTGCAAAACCGGCGAAAAAATGTTAAAATTTTTGGGTAAAATAAGTAGGATTGAGTAAAATTTGAGAATGAGAATTGTTTTTTATTTTAATCATTTATAAAATATATGATAAAGTTTTGTGGGAGGTGGAGCGGTAATCGTCATACCCAGTATAATTATAAAAAATAATTTTATAAATATATTATATAAATAAATTATCCATCAGTGCGTCACACGTGCAAAACGTGCTCCGTACGTGCTAAAATGTGCTTTGTATGTGCTATTTACTAATACTGATAAGTGCCTAAAAGCATGTCTCAGCTTCAACGGTAATATTTGCCAAAAAAAAGTTAAGATCCTTTTACAAAATAAGGCTAAGTGGATTTCTGTAACAATTCAATATACCCATCCATAATAAAATCACACATAAACTCGGTAGTTAGATGGGAGTAGAATCACACAAAAGCTGGGGTGTAACTCGGGGGGCACAAATTTAGTTTTTGTTCAGTCAATGTAACAATTTCATTAAACAAATTACATAATAAAATTGGCAATCCCAAATATGTATAATATCGTCCAACCCTAAGCAGAAGGGAGGAGAAATCATGACATTACAAATCATCCCTACAATGGGATTGCCGGGCTCTCCTCGATCATGTTGTAATACAGTACGACGTTATCCTGCGTCCGGCAAGGAAAAGAATAAGTACCCCAATTATCGTGTTTGGAAAATTGTGCTACATATAATGTCAAAGTGGTAACTAGAGATTATAAATGATTATTTTATGTTGATTTTATGAATAGAATTTCTCCTATGTTGCTACCTGTCTTACAGTCTGCCATGTAGTAGGGTCAAAACATACGTAGCAACCTACTTCATACGTAGCTTTCTTTACGGAAGGCGCTGAGTTCTCTACCGGAGTGAACCACATGCGGAGCTCTCTGTGGTAGTACCACCCTCTATCATGTCTGTGCAGAAATTGTGTCATTTCATTACGCGCGAGAAACAAACTTTACGGAAAATAACTTTTTTGGCCGGTTCACTAATTTTTCACATTTTGGTGCACTAAATTTTTAAAGATCGTCATCATACAAGGCCTATTATAACAAGTTAGAGTTTCCTATGAATGTGAAGCAATGGTTAGTATATATGAACTTGGAATGGTACATCACGCATTAAATAAATCCTAGCTTTCCTAATATGTGTAAATAACCTCGATACTTTTTGGATGAATTAAATTGTACACTACAAGAAAACAGCCACTTAGCGACTCTCTAAACCGCCGCGAACTAATGATGGCGACAGAACCGTCGCTGTAATAGGGTTGGCTTCTTTCCAAATAACCGTCGCTAATTCGCAAATGGAAATTGAGTGAGGATGAACAAGACTAGTTATCGTTAACCATATTTTCTAATGAACTCGAGGTTAATACTGCAAGTTAATGCACCAAACCCTCCAAGGGACTATTATTCTTTCTTGCAAAATTGCTATGGCTACAAAGAAATGCATACTCAACTAAAAAGAGAAATGTAAATCAAATATCACGATGAAAAATTCTTACAGTTCATTTGCCGCTAAGAGCTGCGCCTGGTCGTTTGGCATACTGCAAGATAGGAGACAAAATCTACAAAGATAAGCGCCGCTGAACCTACATTTTAAATTATCGAAAGGCCTTGAAGTAATTACCTGTAAAACACGTAAAATAACATCGGTCGATGGAACTTCTTGAAGTGACTTCGCTGCATGAATACAAGGCGACCCATTAATTAATAACAACATTAGTTTAATATGTTTGCACTACTTGACCAAACGGAATGGAAGAACACCTTCAATGGAGGAGGCTGTTTTGAAATGTAGCAGTCAGGAATATCATACTTCGGTCCTTCTTTGACAAGTTCGTCAGACCATGGAGATGCAAATTTTTGGTGCACAGGCTCTAGAGAATTCAATTCCAGGCCGAGGGAGTGCGGATCAACTCCCATAGCAAGAGCGGTTTTAGCCGGATTGACGCCTTTTATGATTTTTAACAAACCAAGCAAGCCATAGTCATCAGGTCCAAGTCGAGAGCCTTGCCGAGGATTAACTTCTTTGCCTCTTAAGGGATTATAGAAGCGATGTTGAGATTGCTGGACATGCTGATATTGCTGCATAAGATGAACGTAGAATCACAAGTCATTAGATATCCAAATTCCAAAACATCCTTTATTTTCTTTTTCACTGGGGAAAAATTTGCAGTGAAGAAATTTCTTGGAAAGGAGTGGATCAATTGAAGCTTAAATGATAACAGAAAGAATAGGATGTGCAATACCCCTGAACCATGAAAATGAAGATCTTGATTGCCTGGCTGTGGAAAAGAAAACCCGGCTCCGGTTATTGAAGAATCGTGATTTTGTTGCAAAGGATAATGTGAGTTTATGGCACCGGCACCAAACATAAAATCCGGAGATCTTTTCATCTAGTGGACAAAAGGTATTTAAGAATTAGATACTGGATACGTATTCACAAATGTTTAAGTAAACCACATTGCCAAGTACAATAACCTACTGAATATTGTTGAGATTGCACTAAATGTTCTTTCTGGTGCTGTGTTGCGCCATAATCAACGAAATTCCCGATGTTCAGACCTCCTGTCATAATTCCAAGAAAGAAAAGCAAATGGATTCATTGTATGATCAAGCTCGAGTAATGATAAATATTCCGTTGAAGTAAGTCTAGACAAACAGAATGAAATCAGCATCAGCCATTCATTTCTTGATAAAACACTTGAAAACCAAGCTAAATAATGGTTCAAACTCAAACTTCTCCATAGCATGATTTTCAAGCCAAATATTACATAGATTTAGTGCCAAAACAAGTGAAAATGATATATATACTTATCTATGACCCCTTCTTGTAAGTTTTATCGTTGACAACAATAATATGCCTGTCAGAATCACTTACTAAAATTAAAAATAATGATGCTTGTTTGAAATATTATCTGCAATCCTCTATTTAATTAGTGCTCCCTTGCCTTTTCTAGGATTACATAGTGTTTTTTGTGGAAATATCGTCTTAGTGCTGCATGGTACTTAAATTTCATAACTCAGCCCATAATAAAACCATTGGAAGTTTAATAAATTCATAATTACTATGAGAATTAAAGCACCTTCATATGGCGACCAAGAGGAACAATATTCATTTGGAAAGCCAAAATATTGATTATGTTGAAAAAAACTAAAGTTATTGGTTCGCTTTGAAATTGTACAGTAAGAAAATTCACCCATTATTATAGAAAAACAATTTAAAATTTTAGTTGCTCTTTAATCATAATTACCTGGTTCACCTTGAGAATCACCAATTGAAGAATAGTATCCGGATTGGTGGCACAAGTCATTGACACCAACACTAGCAGCATCATCTCCATCTGAGTTATTTGGCAATCCCATATAACTAAAATGATCGGTCTCATCTTGAAATTGGTTTTGTTGAAGTGCAATAGGAGCCCTAAATTGAGAATTTCCAGGAATGGGGACCATACAAGGAGCTAAAAAATCCAAATGTTACTTGAGTAGTAGTAAAAGAGAATGAAATTGGTGTAGATATTTGTAACATTTAGTTTTGCATGATTTGTATGTCTATAAATTCAAATAAAGAATGCTTCAATGCAACTTAAAAAAAAAAACAAATCTGCAGCATTATTATTGCTATGCAAGCAATGCTAAACTTTTCAGTTTCTGAGTATGATGCTACCACTATTGTTGTACTACTTGGAAAATCATATGTAATAAATGTATAGTATTTACCGGACATGTTAAAACCAAAAGCAGGACTATGGACATTAGCCAACTCAGTAGAACGCGAACTGCTACCGTCTGCACTAACAAAACCACCAATAGAATTGGCAATTTGCCCTATATGTCCCATATTTGGAACCAAAGGTGGCCTATTTGGAATCAAAGTTGGCCCTGAAAACACAAAATATGATTGAAAAACAAGGCTATTGATTCAATACATTGCAAACAAGTTGTAATTATGGGTTTGAAAAACTTATACCCCCAGTATTTGTGACGCTCGAAAGCCCATATGAGCTTCCAAAATACAGCTGCATCAGATGGTCAATTACAATTTTGGATTTCTGAACAAACAAGGTAGTAGAGATGTTTCTACTTTGAAGATATTTTTCTCATCACTGCAATTTTTTTCTTTTTAACAAGGGGGTGGGATTTCTGTATTTAGAAGCCATGACCTCTCCCAAATATGAGAGAGGTGATGCCACTTGATCAAGTGGTTCTCAAAACAATTTTAGATAATTAGTAGTGTAGTTATACCTGAGAAGGTTCATCGGTTAAAATATGTGGTGTGTTTCGCACACTCGACACACTTCCTTGAGCTTGTTGGACGCCACTTGGAAGACCGACAATATTTGTTGAATTTCTTGATGCATATGATCCAGGCAAATACCTATTAAAGCTCCCGTGAATATTGTTGTGAAGCCGTTCATTGTTTCCTGCATTGGGAAAAGAAGTTTTTTGTTAATTCAACCATTACAACATCTATGAAAAATTAGATTTTACTAAATCGAGCAACTTGGAATATATACCATCAGACTCGTTCGAAACTACACTTGATGAACCAAATGAAGTAGAATAAGGATTCATAAAAGTTCTTCTACTGGTATGATCTGCACGGCTTGAATTAGACTTGTTTGACGTCTTTGGTGTCCACATTTTCCACTTAAATAACTACAAGATATTCAAATAAGCACAAATTAATAAATCTCTTTTGTCTTTCAAAATATGTATGCATCATGACGCATATAACAACTAAAGATCGCAAAAAAATAAGAATCTAAGAACCATTTTCCTGTCCACGTGCATTTTCTTAATATGCATAGTAATTTTCAGATAAATTTGAAGTCGCTAATATCAATCAGTGCATCCACCGTGCAACCATAATTTATAATTCAATTGACTCAAACTTGATTCCATAAATCTCGTAACTTACAACGGTAAATGTACAACGACGATTTTTAAGCGACACAAATGTAAGTGCACGATCGATGGTCACAAAATTGATTTTCTTAACGGTTAACGGTCGAATAAATTTGTTTCTTTTTCTTTGTGCATGAAAATCCAATCTCTGTCTAAAAACCCACCAAACATAAGTTAGCTAGATCTGTATTTTGAATTATCTAAGCACCAAGATCTCATTTGTGATAGAGTGATTCTCTTAGAAAAAGGTTTACCAAGTAAAAAAGATCTCTTCATTCAATTATTGTTCCTTGAAATAATTTACTCAACTAAATCAATTCCAGAAAACTCCATGAAAAAGAAGAGATCTAAAGCAAAATAGAAGTCTTTAAACTTCAGTTCTTAACCCATGCAATAACCACATCCACACAAACATCATAAATTCAACAAAAACAAAAACAAAAACAAAAAACTCTTGATTTTTTTTCTGGAATTCGATTCAAACATATGCATGCTACCCAGATGGTTATAAAACCTTAAAACACATGAATTCAATAAAAAAAATCAATGAAAATCCGATCTAATCAACCTGTATCAGGGAAAAAACAAAAACAAAAATGATAAATATCTCAGCCACCTTCAAGAAAACTGGAAAAAGAAAAAATGGTTAATTAGAATTTTGAATGTAAAAACAAATTTAGACTTTTTAATTCGTGAAAAGAAGTTCTCACTAAATCTTCAGTGGTGAGCAAGAGCCGTTGCAGAGAAGTATATGCTTAAGTTGGCTGGCTGAAACTGATA
This sequence comes from Primulina tabacum, assembly GCF_025594145.1. Classification (NCBI taxonomy): domain Eukaryota; kingdom Viridiplantae; phylum Streptophyta; class Magnoliopsida; order Lamiales; family Gesneriaceae; genus Primulina; species Primulina tabacum. Next base: position 1,890,740 of record NC_134554.1, on the reverse strand, counting down.
CATGACTCTCCTTTATATAGGAAGACTCTCCATTGTCTACGGTGCTGGCATTGTACAGTTCTCTACAATGCTCCTTTCTAATATTTATTTTGATTTAGTAAATTTTATTTTTGCATCATGATTATTACTTATTTTCGAAAAAGACTACTTTATATTCGCTTTTGTTTCCAACAATTCTCTTGATGTTATTTTTTTGTAGATTGTTATAAAGAAATAAAATATATACGAGTTTTTTTTTTGTCTTTCAAAATTTTTTACGTATGCATGGGATGGACATCATCATCGAAGATACAACAATCTTATTTTTTATTTTGAGCATTTTTTGGGGGATCCTGTTGAACTTCAAAGTTACTATGTCAAATTTTCATAAAATTTTCTTTTCCTCATGTGTGCTGAAATTTAATAAAAATGTTCAAAAAAATTATCATGACTTACTAAACAGAGTTCATTTGGAGACTTGTATTTAACTTTTAAAAATAATATCATGTTAATATTTGATTGAATTTACAATGAAACAAAATGATTTACATCCAAACAACGTTCGCAACCACATCTTTTACAATACTAAACCCTGTAAAAAGATTTCAAGATGTGTGAATTCAAACAATCAAGGTAATATTATGATGTTTACAAATCAAGGGAAAAAATCAAATATTTAATGCATGTGATCTTCATTGGCGATTCTTTATATTTAAAGCAAGTAACTTTATAATTTTTAAATAAATTGAGCTTATCTTGAAGAATTCTTTACATTTGACTTTATTTGTATCTCATTGTATTTAAAAAAATTAATATAAAAATTGAAACCATAAGTTATCAATATGCATTTATATATGTTAAATTGCATTGAGGAAAAAACGCCTTGACAAACATTGTATATTTTACTTTAAAGAAAAGCTTTACTTTATTTATTAATTATTTAAACATCTTACCTTTTTATTAAAATCAATTTTTTTATTTGACTTTAAATGTTTATTTTTACTTTTGGTCTCAAAAACACGTATTATTTCCCAAAATGCCTCCTTTTCCATGTATTATTATTCATAAACTTTGAATTCAAAAAATACTGTATCTTTTCACCAAATAATTTACCACATATAGAATTAGATTTTGTATTTAATTGCAAGCATCATGTGTCAAGTTTTCCTGATAAACATAAACGAGGAGAAAATTATTTAAAATATATATATAATTAATTTTGGCGGTTCTTTCCTCTGAAAATTATTAAAATATATGCCAAGATCATAGCCATGGCATAATAGAGGGAAAACTAATTATGGCCAAGACATTTAAATTATTGTTATAATCATATGTCTTAATGATCTTTTTTTAATTAATTCCAAATAATGAATGTCATTATATATTATCGTTATTTAATTATATGTATTATTATAGATGGATTATGCGCCTTCCGTATCTGATTTTGTTATTTTTCACACTATTATAATCTAACTTTTAAATTTTTGTGAAGAAGGAAAGCATTTATAGATTGATTAAATATACCTACTATATATTATAAGTGAGTGAAATTCATTCTAGTAAGTAAATTATTTATTTATTATTAAACTGAGATTCATTTTAATAAGTAAAAAATATTGTGGGGCGAATAATACCTGAAAGTATGACATATATTTCGAGTGTTTGCGACACTTTGTCATGTATTTCATACCATACAAATATATAGCGAGAGATATAGAATAAATGGAGGATAAGAATCCCTAAATGAGCATAATGTTTTTTAAAAAATATAGAACCTCGAATTTGTCAGTCATAAGTTAAGTATATATTTATCCACTAGTTGTAGTTTAATTAAATTTACGTTTGGATTGATATATTTTAAATTCACAGTGACTTTCAAGTACAGTCGATATTAATTTCATTTAAAATTCATACAAAAATCCATTCTTTAATTCGAACACTTCCATCCAAACGCAACATTATATTTGAGTTCTCGCCGAACACTCCGTGATTTTAAAAATGGTGAATAAAACATCTTGCAAATTGGATATATATACCTGAGTATGTAAACACATGGCATAAATGTGCTTATTTTTCGAACAAAGGGATGTAAAATCCCATTAATTATATGTAGGGGTTTCATTATTTTTTTGCAATTTTATTAATGTGTAAAATGCTATTTGGACTTTGGTAATTTTGTTCTGTTATTTTGTGGAAGCTACGAACAAGTGGATAGGGAAATGGATTAATTTAAGTTGGGCTTTCTATGACTTATATAAATATTCGGGCTTATAACCCAAAAAAAAAAAAAAAAAAAAAAAAAAAACAGAAGGGCCAAATTAAACTTGTTGGCCTCCACAATTGTTTTTTTTTTTTTAACTCGAAGTACCTTAAACTTAAAATGCCTTCCATCTACACCCAAGGACGGCAAAAATGGATACTGTGTATTAGAAATAGTGTTTCATATTGTGAAAACGTATATTTCAAGGATACTGTGTATGCATAGGTTGAACTCTGGTGTTAGCTAAGTTTAATTCATTTTTCCAGTTCAATGCAATCTTCTTCCTTCCCGCCATGTTTTAACATCTTGTTCCTGACTCCCAAGCTTATACTGGGTTTAGACCAATATAGAGTTAACTCCGACGAATTGGTAACAGAGAAGATCTTTTTTACACGTCTCTTTTACGTTCATGAAAATAGAAGTATATTTATCGTCTGTTATGCATGGAGCAATAATTTGTCGTCTCAAATATTGGGAAATAATTGAACGTGTTATGCGGTAGTACATAAGCTGTTTTATTATATTAAATATTTGAATAGCATGATTACCGTCATTTGTAATTTTTTAGTAAAATGACAAATTCCGTTTACAATTACCACTAAAGTTATTACCATGTATTTGATTCTGGTAATATAAAAGATAATAAAATTACCGGATTTGACTAATTGAAACTATTAGTAAGTTGATGGAAACATGCCGTCGATGGTGATGGTATAATTTATTTATTACATAAATTAAGATGAATATCAAATATATCTGCTGTTGAGAAGACTTCAAATTTTGCTTAATTAACATGAGACATAGTATTGCTGTAATATAAATATTTTATATGGAAAAAAAAACAAATTAAATCATTTCAGAAATTAATTTTTTTTAAAACAATATATTTTAATGAATCACTCGACACATGCATATCAAATCAATGGGATAGGATGGATATAGACGTAGCGGTAGGTCATAATATGGAGAAAAAATAGGGGTAGCAGACAAGGACGTACAAACCCATGCACGTGATGCGAATTCCCAAACTGGCAGTAAAAGTAGTGCTGCCATTTCTGTACTTTGCATGATTTTTCTATTTCATGTTTTATTATTATTTAAATATATATATACTTCTGTAATAAAGTTTGCTGTGTTGTCTTTTCAATTCTGATTCAGCCTGAAATCGGGTCCCATGATTAGAATTCATGGTCTTTTTTTTTCCTACTCCAAATAACAGTTTTAGGAATTAACTATTTCCTCGTATATAAAAAAATATTAATTATTCACCGTTGGTATTGTCCCGCGGATGACATCAAACTTTCTAATCTCTGCAATACACATAGATAGGTTTATCGTGAGATGATTACGTGAATTTTTAACTGTGAGATTAGTCAATTTTATCGATATTCACAATAAAAAGTAATATTTTTAGCATAAAAAGTAATATTTTTTCATAGATGACCCAAAGAAAATATCCGTCTCACAAATACGACTCGTAAAACCATCTCGCATCAATTTTTGCAACAATATAATATTATATATCAACACATTCGTTTGGGCTGTTAAATATTCTATATTGGTTAGGTTAAATTTTTAAAAAATTGTATATATAAATTTGAATAGTTTTTTTTATTGAACTAATTTTTTTAATTAAATTAGGTTTCATTTTTAAGTTAACATAGTATAAATACAAATTTTCATATTGGGACCAAGACCATGGCCGGCTTCGCCTGCTCCCCTGGTTGGGGCCTCTAATTTTTTTAAAAACTTTATTTTTTCATTTAAAATTTCTGTAGGCTCTCAATTATTTTGTTGAAATTACGTTGTCAACTTTTTGTATATTTGATTTTTCTTTACTTTAAGTAAAAAAACATAGAATTTCGTAATTTGTTCATTCGGTTCTTTTACTGATTTTTAAGTATAATTATTTCTCACATCTGTTAGTATTTAAATTTAAATTATAATTTATATTTATTCAGTTTTATTTTGACAAAAATCGATTATTTACCCTTCTTTAGTTTAATAATTATTATTTTGTATGTGTGTGTGTGTATATATATATGTATCTATATTCATCTATGCCTCGTAAGATTATGAATTGATAATTCATTGAGATATTTTTTACTTTATTTTTTTCTCCTTCAAGATATTTGTTTATGTCATTTTTTAAAATTGCACAGATTTGAAATTTTGATTAAAATTGAATCGATTGTGTCGATAATATCTTCTCGGGAGCTTTGACAATGAATAAATGAAGTGTTTAATCTTCTATATCAATTTAAAATACGTTTTATATGTGCTTATATCTAAATCTTTGTTAGTTTTTTTTGTTTTTCTATTGGTGGTCAGCGTGTATTTACTTATGAGCTCATATGTAATATTTTTAGAATAGGTCTCTTGTGAGACGGTCTCACGAATTTTTATCTGTGAGACGGGTCAACCATACCGATATTCACAATAAAATGTAATATTCTTAGCATAAAAAACAATAATTTTTCACTAATGACCTAAATAAGATATCCGTATTACAAAATACGATCTGCGAGAACATCTCACACAAATTTTTGTCATATTTTTATATTCAATAAAAAAAATTATATAGGATATTTACCTAAAAATTAGCCTAGAACAATGACATAACCATGATTATTAATATATTCAGACTAGGATATTAAACTTTTAAATCATTTAATTTTTTAAAATTAAATTGTTCAAACTAATATCAAATCAATCGATAATTAATATAGAAAAATCTAAAAATTAGGTCACTCGGACTAAATCCTTTGGACATATTATTTTATATATGTCACTCGGGCTAAATCCTTTGGCCATATATATCAATCTAAAATTAATATATAAAATTAATGTTACTCCATTCATCTATAATGAATTTAATTTCCCGTAGCTAGCTCCATGATTGAAGTTCCATTATTGGCTGCGCCAATTTATTCGACCACGGCCGCATTCACACGTTGCCGACTTTTTTTATTCTTGTCGGATTTTTCTTTAAATCGACAAAAATAACGTCAAATTCTCGATCGAGGTACAATAATTTTTATCAGCATTTGAATCGTTTACATACATATATATTGACTTGTTCATTGATAGCATCATTTCATCAATGAGCGTGTGCGACTTTTAGTTAATATTCAATTTTGCACGTCGTATTTATAATTATATTAAATGGCGAATTCAGAAAATTTTGATGTTAAGTGCAGTGGAAGCCGAAGGTTCTTGTCTTATAATATTACATGGACAAATCTTAGCCAACTATCCTATCACGAGAGCAATGTCTACATGGGTAAGATGAAATAAACCTATCTTCAAGATAGATAATATATATATATATTTATTGAGAAGGAGAGAAGGACCAAGAGAAGTGAAAGAAAAAGCAGCGGTTGCTTGGATTGCAAAACAGGGATGCAAATTCTACGTAGATACTTTTGTCAGGTTTTACTTGTGATTCACACATTTTTTTGTTCTTTCTTCTCCAACCCGATTTGATGAATCCAAACACCCACTGCTCAGCCGTATTTTTTGTCTCCATTTCTTTTTTCTTTTTCTTTTGGCCCAAAAATCATTTTATCCGACATAAAATATTTAGTCTCGTTAAAACTAAAACGACTTTATAGGGTGAACTTCGAGGGTAATTATTAATAATCGATAAAAAAAATTGTTTTATACTAATAAAATAAAGTTATGATTCAATAAATATATATTCAACAACCGGATTGCTTGTTATAAGAAAGTAATGATTTAAATGTGCATTAATTTACCGATATACTTAATCGACTATTTGGTTATATATTTAATTCAGTTTATTTATGACTGCACTTCTTTAATAATAATTTATTGATTTGTATTTACATTAATAAATTAGAAACATTCAATCATTAAAATTATTAACCTATAAGTGTATTATTTAAATGTTTTAAGAAAAAAATAATAATATATTATTTAAATTATATTTTATTTTGTAGGGAAAAAAATGATGCTCCTCGTATCAATGGCAACTAAGCATGTAAAAAAAGTGTCATTAGTCGAAAATAAGGAAACAAAGCAAAAAGGTTTCTGCCCGATTAGGTCGGTGGCAGACAGCCTGAGTTAGCTATTCCGAATCCCAAACATATGATGCGACGTCGCTCTGACCGTAGCAACTGGCTCTTCGTGCTCTCCTGTTTATTTTATTTTGTAAAATGATTATTAATTGATTTTAATTTTTTTGAAAAAAATATAGCAGTCTGCTTGTGTATAAATTTTTTATAAAATATTACAGAGAAAACTAAAAAATTGAGTCACGAGTAATCATCATGTTGGAAAATATATGTGCTAATGATTTAATTATATATATATATAATTAAATATTTTTTAAAAATAAAATAGAATCTTTTAAATAAATAACCAACCACTAATTGGAATTTTTATCTACTAGCTAGTGTGTCGGCACTTTCGTAATATTTAATTATTTTACGTTTTGGAATTTTCGCAGATCAAAAGGTCGATAATTGTAACAAATGTGTCATTTTTATACCTAAAAAATAATAATTTTTTTATTTGGTAAATCGGCTAACCGACAATCCACGACACGCAAACGTTGGGAAAAACAAAAACCAAAATGTATTTATAATCTATTTTGTTGATCAAGTCCACATTACGTTTGACTCCTATATATGCACATTCAGGATTTGAAAAGGGACATGCATTGATACTTGACAGTGATGTCTCAAGGTTTTATAAAAAGTTCATTTGTACAAGAAAAATTTAATAGAAAAACAAAACCAATAATAACAATAAAAGATGAGTACATTTCTTGTGATACGATCTCACGAATCTTTATCTGTGAGACGAGCCAATCCTACTGATATTCACAATAAAAAATAATACTCCTAACATGAAAAGTAATACTTTTTCATGGATGACCCAAATAAGAGATCCGTCTCACAAAATATGACACGTGAGACTGTCTCACACAAGTTTTTGTCATAAAAGATCTAGTTAATTGATAAAAAAATTCTTTTAAAAAAATATTTAAGATAGGAGGTCTTTCATATTATTTATTAATTTGGGAAGAAAAGAAGCAAAAAATTTGGCTTAAATTTTAATTGGGGATGTTATATCGGAAATATTCCAAGCACATATATGGAAGATATTGATGTCTGTCTGGAAATGATTTCATCTTGTAATTTGTTTTCACTTTAAATAATGTGATGGGACTCGTTTGGCGTCACATTATTACTTTATACAATTTTTTTTTAATTTTATTTTATGTTTTCCAGTAAAATAAATAAGTTTACTATAGAATTCTTTTTTCTTTACTTCCAAATTCAAAAGATACTAAATCTGCTTAATTTTGTACGATAACCGGTTGTTTGTTCCTGTTAGTTATGAGTCAACGGGCTGCATCATTAAACCCTGAATATTAATTATTAAATACAATATATGGAATTATTCCATATTGATTATGTTCTTTATTTCTAGGAAATGGTGGGTAAAATACTTATGCTTGGAAATGGAAAATACATGTTTCGAAAGCAATTATGATTTCATCGGAAGACGTTTCAGCATTTAGTTTGACAACTTATTTTTTTTTAAATAAAAATATATAATTCAAATTTATTTTAATTTTTATACAAGAACTCATTTTCCGATGGGTCGACTGCGACGGCGGTGTGGGTGCCGATGATTTTGGATATACCAGATGAATAAAATTGGAAAAATAGGATGGATTAAGAGTTTAATAAATAATCATAGCGAGATGATTATTTTATCCCAGTTAATATAACCTAATCATTTATAGGAGTGATTAACTTGGTTAAATAAAAATCCTATCAAACATGAGATTAGATGGGTTAAAAAACAATAAACCCACCTAATCTCTTGTACCAAATGTAGTATTGATGATTTATTGATTCTAATTTACTTATATACAGATTATCTAACCAAACTTCTCATCTTGGTGGGAAGCAAACAAAATCGACTCAATTTAGAATGTGTTCAAATATACTCCAATCGATTGTGAAAGTATGAAATATTATTATTTGCAAGCCGTTTATTATATTTAATTTATTTTTTTATGGAAACATATTTAAATGTACATTAAAAAAATGCCATGATTCTATATGCTAGTCAACAATCCACTAAACAAATTTAATGTGAACTCGAAATTTAATTCAAATTAAACTGAAATTCTCACAAGTTTATTTATCGAAATTTGAGCAGACTATCGTAGCAACTCAAAAATCTAACAACGTTATTTAATTTATTCGGTTGCAATCTTAAAATTCACAATTATTATAAAATAATTAAAGATCTTTTGTATTTATAAAATTTAAATTAATTTAAATTAATTAATAAATACTCCCATTTTCTATTTTTCTTTACTTTTTAAGTTCTTTTTTTTATTATTATTATTATTTATTTGCAGTGAGTACTGAAGAAACATCTGCACTCTCTCTTACAAAATGGCTTCTTCTTCATCACACTCTGATCACTCGTAAATCAGCGAAACCATGGGAAAGGCTTCGAAATGGTTCAGAGCTCTGCTCGGACTCAAGAAATCAGATCCAAACCCGAACACACACCAAATCCCTCAACCGCCGACGAAAAAATGGAGCTTCGCCAAGTCCCACAAAGAAAAAGGTCTCCCGAAATCACAGCACGTCGTAATCACGGACGATAATGACCCAAGCCGCCACGCAGTCGCTGTGGCCGCAGCCACAGCTGCTGTTGCGGAGGCTGCCGTCGCGGCCGCTAAGGCTGCAGCTGTGGTAGTTCAGCTAACCAGCGGCACCGGGAAGAGTACATCGACAGTCCCGGGATTCAGTCGTATGAGCACGGCGGCTTGCGTTAGCCAAACTGGCGCAGGGCGTGGGAGCCGGAAGGATCGGGCGGCCGTTACGATTCAGTCGCATTTTCGTGCTTACCTGGTAAGTTAAGCGTTATATACTTTCCATTTTCTATTATCCGTTTACCCGTACTTCCCGTTCAATTTTCGTACTACGCAATCGGAATTTCATTTCGAGTGATGGTCCCTTTTTAGATAATAATTTTTAAACCAGTTGGCAATGAACTGGTTATCATGGAATTAAATGCCGCTGTTGCTAAAAATTTCGGAATTAAATTATCTTGGCGTACTTCCTTTACATATACGGGTATCTTTGTCTTTATGCGCATCTGAGCTGTTTTCTAGCAATAACGTTTCATATTCTAAGGTGTGTTCAGATCGAATATGTGGCAATTTTAAGGGAAAGGTTGTGCCTTTCAGGATGAGACTTGAATTTTTTTCTTGAAATTTTACAGGAAATTCCTTTGTCTTGCATGAGTAAGAGGGCAGTAGTTTTGGTTCTCTGATATTTCTAGAAAATTTATTCGAGTTGTGGGCATTGGTGTATTTTTGTTTTCATCAGTTCTCAAGAAATTTGCTGTTCTGTGATATGTATGAATGACCCATTAGCAGGTGAAGAAAAAAAGGATGATGTGAGATGGGGTCCAAGTCTAGGCTTGAAGCCGTGTGGACCTGCATGCATTAATAAAAGTGGTTACTCTACAATGGAGTTATTTTAAGTATCTTCTTTGAAAATACAGTGACGTAGAGTTTAATGCATTTATTGATCTTAATATTCTTGCCTACAAATTTATCAACTCTATTTAATTCCTGATGGGTTTTATACGTATTATTAAACATGAAAGTTTCCTTTCTTTTGTTTCTATTGTGTACAAATTTCAGTAATTATATCTACACAATGTAAAACAGTGGATATCTACTGGGAATGGTGGTCTAGCTAGGCATGCTATTGTCTCAAATAGAGGTTTAAAAATTGTGCCTTTTTTCTTGAAAAACAGAAGACCATCTGTCTGTCAAATGTGCTCCCCACTCGACTAATCATTCGGGTATGCACATGGTTCGGGTCATAGTTCTTAATGAGTTAATTATGTCGGTTAGGGTTGAAATATTTTGATATCAAATTGCCCCAATAATTTGGTGTTTGAAAATGCATTATTATGCTGATAGGAAAGTATGTATCTATAATGAATTTGACATGTGAATTTTTTTGCTTCCAATTTCTTTCATTCAAATATCTGGTGAATGTAAGTTTACACTGCTGGTGATGAAATGAATCAAGAATCTTGGGGTACGGGTTAGTTTAACTCCAAAACTTGGGAACTAGTGTCCCCATTTGATTGGAGAGTTCTTTCTCGTTCTATTTCATTTTAGATTCAAAGTTTTCCAAGTTGAGTTTGCTTTATATCTATTACTTTGTATGTGTAAAAGATTTTATGTTCACTTTTTTCTTCACTTTGTGTCTGATTCCCATTTTTTTAAATGTCAGACGTTTAACTTGAAAGACTTTTGAAGTCAAATTCAATTTTCATGTGGCGCCAACACGTTTGCCAAAATCTTTCAATTTTTTTTTACATGGTTGTTGTGTATGGCCCATGGCTCCATTATTGGTGATGGTTGTTTAAGTTTGGTTAAAAGATTCATCAAATGCTAATTGATTCTGTACTTCTTTCACTTTATGTAACAATATATGTTGTTAATAAATAATTGTCACTTGTTGCGGTTTAGTCTATTGCACTTCGCTGTAATGAATTTGTTGAATGGTGGTCCGCATCTGGCTTGATTTATAATTTGACTTCAATGTTTTGATTATTTCATATTTTTATATATTCCAACTTTTATAAATGTCGAATTTTTTTCACCTTCATGTTCTCTCGATTCGAATTCATACCTTACATAAATCGTTATTTCACCACGGTTAATTTTACGAATGTTTTGTTTCCTACCCACTGGATATTCGGAACCAGCACGATTATTAATATTTTCTGAACATGTGTAGTCAAGAAGAGCTCTACGGGCCTTGAAAGCACTAGTCAAACTTCAAGCATTGGTGAGGGGTCACCTTCTGAGGAAGCAGACTGCAGATGTTTTGCGACGAATGCAAGCCCTAGTACGAGCTCAAGCAAGAGCCCGAGCTGGGGGCTTTTTGATTTCTGATTCCCAATATTCTTGCCTGAACTCTTCCCACTTCAGTTATCATGTAAGAAAATACTCGATTTTCCCTCTTCCTACTTTTTAAATTTTGAATTTGAATTGGTCTGTGTCATGGGTATGGACCATTCTTGACTGTCTTTTCTTTTTTCTTTTTATTTCCAGTCACTGAAAATACACACTACTTTATGAGACGAGCAGTTGCCATGCTTGTCAAGTGTGTAAACAGGTCATGTGAAAAGTTGCTAAAACAAATTTTGTGGTGGAACCTACTTTATCGCCCCTGCAGTTGATGATATATAATATCTGATTTTTGTTTGACTTTATGAACGTTAGAAGTGTAGTTTCGATTAGATTTTGTACCCTGTAGGTGAATACATTGAATATTCAAAATCTTCGGAAATCTCGTCAAATTTGTGTTAAAATAATTTCTTCCTTCTTTACCTTTTATTCCTCATCAAGGAAGGCCAATATTTTTGTATCGATAGGTGTTGTGGTGCTCAACTATTTTGCATTTTTAGGGTCCACCAACTCCTGAGAAAATTGAGCATGTTGTTCGGACAAGGAGTATGAAGCATGAACAATTATCGATGCTCAAGGTGATTAAACCTTCCCTCTTTTACCCTGGATTATTGCCTTTTCTTTGAGATACAACTGATCATGACTAAAATGTATATGCAGAGAAACGGTTCAAGATCTAGTGGCAATGTCTCGTTTGATGCAGAAAAACTACCAACAATCTGCAATAGAATGGATTGTAGATTGGGTGAAAGATCACGGGAACAAGGACTTCGTGCAAGCAGTGGTCCCGCAGATGATGAAAGAAGTGATAAGATTCTTGAAGTTGACACAGGAAAACCCCATTCCACTCCTAAGTGTAGAACAATCTTCCATGCTTCTCATCCTAGCCTTGGCTCCGATCTAAATTGTCAAAGCTTTTCAACATCCAAGGACTCCACAGTGCATCAAACAGTTATGAGTCCAACCTCTGGTGAAGTTCAATCTATGAGCCCTCTGAAATTTCCTCAAGACATTGATGAAACTGCTTTCTGTACTGCGGACAACAGCCCACAATTCTATTCAGCATCATCAATGGGTGGCAGCTCTAAAAGAGGAGCATTTACCCCTTCGAAAAGTGATGGCTCGAGAAGTTATCTAAATGGTTACACCGACCACCCAAACTACATGTCTTACACTGAATCTTCAAAAGCCAAGGCACGATCCCTCAGTGCTCCAAAACAAAGACTTCGATACGACAGATCAGGGTCTACAAAGAGATACTCTGTACATGGATGCCATGAGTCAAGGTTGAATGCCCATACCCAGAGAGTTTCTGCACTGCATGCCAACTTCGCAAACAAAGCTTATCCAGGGTCTGGTCGATTGGACAGGCTTGGAATGCCTATCGGAGAAGATATCACTGGTTTTAGTGGTCATTGGCACAGATATTAGTTGCTTTTGGTTTGATTTCTTTTTATTTACTCATATCATCCGTAGTTCAACTAGCTTCCTTTCCCTCAACATGTTGCAGCAGGTTAGATTTGCAGTAGTTTAATCTTTCAAAACGTTCAAGTTTCATCTTCAGCAAATTACTAAATAACGATTTACGCAAGTGAGTGAAGGAAAAACTTCCGTAATTGTTTGGCCCTGTCGCCTGTCTTTTGTATTGCATGGATGCTACACGTTAACCCTGAAAAGCTATGGGAAAATAATTCAGCAATTAATTGAATCCAATACGTTGCCGGCTGAAAAGGTTTATTATGATGGATACGCTAATTGTATTCTGTTAATTATTAAAAATATTACCTTGAAGTGTATTGTTCAAAATTATTGTCTATATCCATAATTCTATAACTTAGAAGAAGGGCTGCCGCTGCAAAACGGCGCTAAAAATATACGTGCACAAGGTACGTCATATCAAGTGTTTCTTTCATTTTTCAAACGGAAGCCAGAAAATATAATTACCACGCAATAGAAGTGTGCAAAAAAACAAAACCAACACAAAATGTAATTGTACGGAACGATGTCAACACCAACATTACAAGATAAATAATACGTAGCAATAATGCAAAAATTAACGCTTGCCACCACCGCCTCCCAGCTTAGGGCCACTTCTGGGTGCAGCACCCTTTGGCACGTTACCCTTGGAACCTTTCTGCTTAGACAAAACTTCTGCCTTTTTCGCCTTCTTCTCATCCTTAGTTTTCTTGATTCTTTCCTTTATTTCACTGAGATAAAAATATTAAAGGTCATGAGGGACTCGCTCTTTACTGAGCACATACCACCATTATGGGGTTTGAACTCTTAACATACCGTAAAGCAGCTTCACGTGCAGCATCACGAACCTCTGGCTTTTCAGCTCTTCTCTTCTGAATAACTTCCAATGTTGCGCCAACAATAGACCTTGAGTAGGGTTTCTTTGTGGCTCGGCGCCTCTTCTTCACAGCTTCAGCAGCACTGTCCTGAGGATCAGTGACGGAAATTAGATCAAGACAAGATCTCAATAAAGCGTGAGTAAAACAAACTGAGAGACAAAAGATAGTCTTGAGTAAGAAATTTACCTTCTTATGTTGTTTTCGGTAGATTGCAGTCCAGTTCAGCTTTGCTGGCCTCAGTCGGTTGTGGAAATACCTCTTGCATTTTGAGTTAGCAAAGAGGAAGACCTAACCCAACCAGACAGTAAGGTTATTACAAGAAAGAAACTTGAATCGATAACAAATGTACCATCTTCTTTCTCATCCAACCTGGGAGTCAGAGCGAATAAATCTTATGCCTTTTCCTGGATATATCTTGGCACCACTGAAACGACAAAGCTCTGTCCTGATAACCCAAGATAAACAGTAAGTATAACATTCAGTTAAATAAAATTTTAGAAATTTTATGAACTCGTATATATGTATACAATTTGAACTCAAAATGGAAAACAGCAACAGTTCCGCAAGAAGTCTTGGTTCAGAAGAACAGAACTCTCAAGACATGGGAAGCCTCGTAAAAAAAATAATTTCTGCAATCAACTTTTTCCGCAGTAAATCAAGGCATATACAGCATACGAAGATCAAGTATTATGTACCATAAGCTGGAACAAAGTCAAAACAGTGGTACGAAAACTGGGTTAAAGCACTACCGAGGCGAGGATTATAACACCATAATTCATCAAGCGAACTCTTCGAAAACAAGTAAATATACACTGTAAAAGCTCCAAAAGCACATGATTCTGCCTCCCAAACCATGTAGTAAATAAGTCGAATGCGATTCAGGTGAATAAATATAAGAAGAAGAAAAAAACACATTTTCCACGCAAACCACATTTCAAAATTCACTCAAACAATGCTAACATAAGCTAATTCTCCATTAAAACGTAATTTAAACCACGTGATCGATCAATACTAATACTTCCATGGAACATTGAAATTTTATTACACAAGATATTCTATGTTAACTCATTATTTGAACCAAAATAGTTTGCTGAAATCCTAAGAACGCGTGATTTGAGCAAGATACACGCAAATGAAACACCGATCTCATCAAAAAATTGAAACAACAGACATCCCACAAAAAAAGATCCCACAACAGCAAAAAGCTAGTTCAAACGACAGAAAAACCACAACACCAATAAAACATTAGATTAGACGAATCAATTTAACACACAAAAACCGTAAAAGGTGCACTTTTGCACGGTATAGAGGTAGAGAGAGATCAAGAATCATACTTGAGAACCATTGTTGTACACGGTTTGTAGAATCAGCGCGGCTTGTAATCCTAATCCTAAAGAAACGCTGAAACCCTAGTTTCCCAACCACATATACACGGTCTCGCTTCTCCGCGATACGGTGTCGGTATCGGACTTGGGCTTTTGAAGCCCATTTTTGTAGTGTGGGCTACATTTTCGAACAATTAAAGGGCATAATGGTTTATCCTAAACAAATTAATTAATATATCAAAAAAAGTCGATTCCCTATATATTATATTATTATTCACCGATAGCATAAAATAATATAAGGACTATATTAAAATAAGCTCTAAAGATTAATATAAGTTTGTTTTTTATTAAACAAAAAACTACTTAGGGGATTACTAGACAACGAATCAGAGACGTAACCATGATTTTATATTTAGAGGGATTGAATTTTATGTTAAAAACTCATTAATAAAAGTAATCGAGAGGTCAAGATACGAACGTCATTTCTATATTTTAGTTTTTTTAACATATGAGTAAGTCTCTTGTGAGACGGTCTCATGAATCTTTATCTGTGAGACGGGTCAATCCTACCGATATATTCACAATAAAAAGTAATAATCTTAGCATAAAGAGTACTACTTTTTCATGGATAACATAAATAAGAGACATGTCTCACAAAATCCGACCCGTGAAACGATCTTACACAAATTTTTGCCTTAACCATATTTGTCACTAATCTCTTTATTTTTTAGTTATTAGCTCATAATTTAACTAATAATTATAAAAATACTAAATTTTATTATATTGATATTCTGAATTTCATCATATCGTCGCTCATTAAATTTAAATATAGTACATTAGGTTATATTTTGATAAGTAATTTTTTTTTTTGAAAAATAATCGTGAAAAAATTCAGTGTTCTAAAAAGTTCGCTTAAGCATGAAGCTCGACAAAAACGCCCCACTTCGAAGAAAACCGGGAAAAAATGGTTAAACTGCAGTTTGACCGAATTAAACGTAATTAAGACGTTTAATTAAGTGTACTTAAACACAACTAATTGCATCTATTTATTTTTAATTTTGAAGGTATGTCTTTTTGTTTTAAAATAATAAATTAAATTTATAATTTAGATGTTTATTTTTTAATTTTAATTATGATTAACCGTGTCTAATAATGATTTGACAAATATTTAGCATTTTTTAATGTGGTCTAGTTGCAAAAACAAATAAAGATTGCAATTTTGAGATTTTTATGATTTTATAAATATGAGAATTAATACATCAGAATTGAATTTAACATATTTATATATTATTTTATCTATTTATTGGTTTGAGGTAATTACAATTACACTAAAAATTAAAACGTTTTTTCACGCTTAAAACTGTGCTAATCTCGCTTAAACTTGAAAAGCTTGGAGCTCGACATCCGCGCTTCATGCTTTTTAGAACCTTGGTAAAATTTTATTGAGTGAATAAATAACTTGATTTTCTCAGGTATCTCGGAAAGTTATCTTGTTCACAATATTTTTGTACCATATGATACAATTTTTAGAATTTAGTTTATGCCTACGTCATTATATTATTTGATCAAGGCTCATTTTGGCACACTTGAGCCATAATCAGAGCTTTGTTTAATAGTATTCAGACAAAACGAATGGAACTCTAAATCGAACAAATTTCTAATATTTAAATAATCATATGATTTTAAATCCCACCCCAAATCCATAAAAAAGATAAGTAGAAGGAAAAAAATTTGAAAGGCAGGAATATGTGTGGAATATTAACGGTGTAGAAATGCTCAAGGCTTGGATTGATAGCCCCACGGATTCTGGCTAGCCCACTTCCATTGATCCCTGCACATTTCTTCTATACCATAGTTTGCCCTGTATATAAATGAGATCACAAAACATGTATCATGCATTCAGCTATAAGCGGTTCACCAATATAAGAAAATCATGTTTCTATACTACTCTCACTCCACCTCGAGTTCGAAAAAATAGAACTATACTACTCTCACTCCACCTCCGCGTTCGAAAAAACAGAACCCATTTTGCGTACAAGGCCAGAATAGCGCCTGAAACCCGGCTCACTCGGTCTGTTTTCATTTCACCCTTACCTCTTAGGCAAGGAAGAGCCACGACTTCCTGCCCCAAGGCCCTGACGGATTAGAATTTTGAAGTAACGTGGTATGACTGGTTTTTAACTATTTCAGATTTCAGTGGAACAATGAAAAACTATGACAAACCCCGGACAGAGTTCAATCCAAGATTTGAATGCAAAGAAGAGAAGTACTTAAAAATACTTACTTCCAACCGAGCTCTTTCTCGGCTTTCTCTGTGGATGCATAAACAGCCGTGGCATCTCCTGGCCTTCTCGGACAAAGTTTGATGGGTATTTTCTGCAAGATAGGAACAAGCTTTACGAGTCGAACTAGTCATGTAGAAGCACGTAAACTGGCGACTTTATGGACAAGACTGGGAGATAGGGGTGAAACCAATTTCAATAACGATCCAAAGTTTGATTCTCGAAAAAGTTACTGATAAAAATCGTATTTTTATCACTGACGGGTGGTGTTTTACAGCATCTCTCACCCCATCGCTTGGTACGTCGTCCTGGGGGAGAGAGCAAGGGAAAGTAGTCACCTTTCCTGAAGCCCTTTCGAAGGCAGCTACCATGTCAAGAACGGATGTGCCACGACCCGTCCCCAAGTTGTAGGCAACACAACCTTGAAAGAAACCCTCGTTAGATAAGGTAAATCATACCCAATGAAGTCATGAAATTACAAACTAAAATTAAAAAGATACGAAGTTTCGAAATAGCAGAATAGTTTCACAACAATGGTATACAATCACCTATATCCTTGTTCTCGAGAACCCTTTCGAGTGAAACTACGTGACCATCGGCCAAATCCATGACATGGATGTAGTCTCGTACCTGTTTCGGATGGTATACATAATGAAACACAATTTAATCACTCGATCTTTTTGGTATGCTTTTATACACATCAGAAATGCAGAGAAAAGGCATCCAAACAAATTGAGCACCGGTGATTTTAATCTTGAATGAGCCAACTTACCGCGCTACCATCATGAGTTGGATAATCGTGACCATAAACATTTAACTCAGGCAATCGGCCAACAGCCACTTGAGTTATGTAAGGCATAAGATTGTTAGGGATTCCCTTTGGATCTTCTCCCAATATGCCACTCTCATGAGCTCCAACAGGGTTGAAGTATCTGAGCAAAATCATTCTCCATTCTGGGTCGGCCTTTTGAATGTCCCGAGCAATTTCTTCGAGAAACAACTGGTTATATAAAGATTCAAGAAAAGAAAATTGTCACGTACTATCTTCCTAAGCAAAAATACAACAAAATAAATGAAAAGACACGAGTGAAATTGTAATGCTGAGTGCATACATACCTTTGTGCGACCATAGGGATTCATCATGGCCTTCAATTCATAATCTTCGAGGCAAGGAATTTTATCCGGTTGGCCATACACAGTTGAAGACGACGAAAAAACCAGCTACATACCAGAACGAACATGTACAGAAATAGGTAAAATTCACAAAAGGTATAATTTGAAGAACAACCTCAGTTTCGAAAATCGAATAAAAGATTCATGTGAAGCACACACCTTCTTACAATTATATTTTGCCATGGTTTTGTATAAATTAATCGATCCGATCAAATTATTGTCAAAATATCTCATGGGGTATGCAACACTTTCACCAACAGCCTTCAGCCCCGCAAAGTGGATCACTGCATCAAAACTATCATAAGAACAACACAAATTAGATCCGCCAAAAGATCAATTCCAAATCTATAGAAATTAAAGATCTTTCTTAATAGATTCATACTTGGTAGAAGAGAACAACTTCTCCAAATCCTCCACATTCCGGATATCCCCCTGCAGGTTAGGCCAGAAATTAAAAAAAAAAAAACATTCAGAAAACATCGAATTTTCATAATATCTTTACAGCCTTAAATTATTACTTGAAGAACAGATATTACTCCGACTTCATTTTAAGCACGCAAAGCAACAGAAAACGACAGAACAAAAGCAAAATTTTCACCAAGAAAAGATTCAATCACAAATCAATAAAAATGCCATACACAACTCAAGATCCCCACTCAAGCACATTACCACACAGAATTTACGTCAGTTCTTGATGAATAAACCATCCAAAATTCGTATAAATACCAAATGGAAGTCAAGATTCTGGGAGAGTTGGGGCCCGGCCAACTGCCTTAGTCTATGAACCGCCTCTTCCACAGAATTGTCGAGATTATCGATGATCGAGACCTTGAAGCCTTGCTTCAACAGCTGCAACACCGTGTGAGTGCCGATGAACCCGGCACCACCCGTCACCAAGATACTCCTTCTCTTCATGCCCGTCATTAAACTCGATCTGAGCTTGCTTCTGGGATCAACAAATTCCGCGATTGTTCACAATGGAGGATGTAGATTTTATGGAGTGCTTTGCAAGGCTGTTTGCGGGTAATGGGTCTCACTATGATTGAGACGCATTAAATATGGTGAGCGAGGGAGAGAGACTTGCGTTGAAAAGAGTTTGAGCGAAGGAAGCTTTTTGACGTAAGATTAGATGAGCAAATTTATATGATTGGATTCAATAAATAAATTCAGAGATATCCAATATGAATATAATTTATTAGAAAATATTCTATTTAGCGCCAAATATATCGTGTCTCCCAAAACTTGCCAAAACCCTTTATTCCGCCGCGCCTCGTTCGTTCTCCGACCACCTCCACCTCTATCGATAGGTTCAGTTCGATTAGTTTTCTCTTATAATTCAACTGTATTTGACCGGTGGGAGAAATGGCGGTAGACAAGAACAAGCTCGAAGAGGAAGCTTGTATTCTTCGATTTTACAAGATCGTGCTTTCCTGGGATTATCTTCGCATCCTTAAAGAATCCGAGGTATCACATTCCCTACTCTCTTCCCTTTTCCTTTTTCTCCTCCGATTTTTTAGTGGGTTTTTGGGCACCCACTATTGGTGCAAGTTGCGTTCTTAACTAGCCTTACTGAATCACTATTCCGCAAATTCTAGCACGCACAAGTTTTTTTTTTTTTTTAAAAAAATAAAATTTTGATTTGACGGTGGTCATGGATTTATTATCATTTCTAGTTCTTTGTATTTGAGCATCAATTAAGGTTTTCTCACTTTTTTTATGAATTGTTTAGAAACGGAACTACGATAAGAAGATCGGAGAAGGTGGTGGTGTGGGATTGAAGAAAGTGAAGGACACATATACAGATGTTGATGACTATCTCAACACTTTTGAGCCTTTACTTTTTGAGGAGGTCAAAGCTCTGATAT
Source organism: Primulina tabacum (assembly GCF_025594145.1). NCBI lineage: Eukaryota > Viridiplantae > Streptophyta > Magnoliopsida > Lamiales > Gesneriaceae > Primulina > Primulina tabacum. Next base: position 1,870,507 of record NC_134554.1, on the reverse strand, counting down.
CTCAAGGAGAGGACGAGGAAAAAGGTGTTCTTTATTTTCCAGCATTTGGTTTATGATAATTTCAATTTTCTTTTCTTTGTTTCTTTGCATTAAATTTGAATATCTAGAGTCTTGATTGAGGTTTCTTTCCAGTTTGATTGTGCCCAGGGAAGTAAATTTATGAATGTTACTTAGTGTTTCTCTTAATAGTTAGGTAAATTTATTTGCTTCATTGTTGTGGATGGAACTTGTTTAAATATTTCCATGATTTATTTTTTGTTGGCTTCAATCAAGGAGACTCATAGTTCTAATAATATTTTTTAAGCATACAGCGACTGCGTGGCAGCAAGCAATCATAGCAGAATGCAGTGAAGTCAATGGATTTTATCTACCTACGGTTATTTGTTCTGATGCCGATGCAATATCACAAAATGATATTCTGTTGCTTTCAAACAAGAAGGTTCTTTAGATGTCTAATTTCCTTTTCTGAATTATATTGAGATCTGAGAATTTAGTCTCTCTCATTTGCGTTACATTGACACAGCACCTTAAATTTGTTAGTTTACCAGAAACTCATGCCTACCATTGATTTGGTTACCAACTTAACAATGTGTCCATTGCTTTCACAGTTTGGTGAGGGTAAAGAATTACCAACTGCATATGCTTTTGCCCTAGTTGAGCATCGTCAACAGGATAAGCTAAGATTGCGGTTATATTTAAGTGGAGAAGTTAAAAGGTTCGATACAGATGATGTCCAAACCTGCGCAAGACTTTTAAATATGCTTCCACTTGTTTGTGAAGTTCAAAAGTATTTATATGTTCTGAAGGTAAATCTACTTGTAGAAGCTTACTGTCAATTTTATCTTTATGGTCTTTTACTGCCAGCTGTTGATCATTTGTCCTATAATCAGTGCTTGGAGCAATCTAATCTTCAATTGTGAAAGTGGGATTTCAGAACCACTTGTTTACTCTGGTCTTGATGTTTTAGAGATTACTTCTGATTCTCTCCTAGTGATATTCAACATTTCTCATGGCTGTTGAATATCCTTCATTTAGTTAATGATGCTCAAATGTATTTGTATGGTATATTTGGTCGCTACTTCTGTTTTTGACCAACTTAAAAAATAAATTGTCCAGATTTGCAGCTTATCGACTATACTCCGTGAATATGTTGCCCTGAGATCCATATGCTCTCTGCCATTCAAGGATTTGATATTAACTGCAGTGGATATTGACAGCAAAACTGAAGATCGTGCTTGGAAAATTTCTAGACCCTTGACTAATTTTATCGAATCCAATCACAATAAATCTCAGCTAGAGGCCATAAACGTGAGCTTCTTAGCAAATCGGTTTTGACTTTGTTGGCCCTCCGCAGTATAAATTTCTTTCAATATATGCCAACTATAAGCATTAGTTTAATTTGGCTGTAAATCAGTTCTTGTCATCTTATTAGAACAGTTAGCTTTTTCTGTTTCTAACTTTCTGAAGCTCTTCTTTGTTGTTGAGTCTATACATACGATGCTAAGTTAGTGATTAGTTTGGGTTTTTTTTATTTTTTGACAGTAAAAATGTTGAATAATGAATCTAATGTGATTAGTAGTTTGTTAAAATACAATAAAGCCTGGATATGTCACCAAGAAAAAAAAAATACCTGCAAGGACGTGGATATCATACAAAATACCTGCAAGACGTGGATATCATACACATTTGATAATATTTTTTTTTTCAAATAAATCCAATAATGATAAAATAGATGCCTTTTCTCCTCATGCTTACTTTAGATATTGAATTTTCTCTCTGTGAACAGGCAGGTCTCTCACGGAAACCCTTTGTCTTGATACAGGTTTGACTCAGTAATTTATGCTCTTAAATGTGGAATTCAGTCCTTATTTTTCTTTCCTGCAGTACCATGCGTATTAAATGCACAATCACATCTGAATTTTTGATGCAGATGTGAATTTCAAAAACAATTTTCCAAATGCTATAGTTGACAAATGTTCCATCATCTTTATCTTATTGATCACTTGTTTTGATACTGTCACGGATATTTCATGTGTTATTACCTACTACGCTGTCTTTGACATGATATTCCAGTAATGCAAATAATGGCTTGGACCAGTTTATAAAAATGAACTTGTTTTAGGGACCCCCAGGTACAGGAAAAACGCAAACCATCCTTGGGATCCTCAGTGCCATTTTGCATGCCACCCCAGCTAGGGTACAGGCCAACAAGTAAGAATCTTGTTTGGCCATTCTTTGTCTCCTGATTGCTTTGGAGAGCAGAAGCGTGGAATGAGAAATTGGTGATTCTATGCATTTCAAGTATGAATTATTTGATCTCTTTATTACATGCAGGGGAAATTTGGCTGGAGTAAAACTAGGGCCACAATTGCCAATTCAAGAAAAGTATGTTTGATCTTGGCTTATCAGTTCACTAATGTGTTATAGTTTTTTGAGTGAATTTTGCGGGTGTGCGTGAGCAATGTTTTGTTTGTGTATAGACATATTTTTGTATTTTCATTTTTCGCTGGTATACTTTAGCATTGTGTTACTGTTCTAACCATCATAACACGAACTTCCTTTATTTTCTTGAGAACAAATCCATACCTCTTTGACACGGTTTATTTCATCAACAATGAAATAACTGATTTTTTAACCACTGGTAAAAAAAGCTTAATGAAAATAACACTTTTTGTGGCTAAGCAAATAAATTAAACAAGTTATTCAATTCATGGTGAATTGTTGCATGAAATAACCTTCTACGGCTAAGGGATGAACTTCATAAGTTGGTAAACACCATAACAGTTTACTCCATGGACTGCACGCATACTTGGAAAACAGCTCTCCACAGATGCTATAGTACAAAACCTTTTTGATTTGCAGATACAAGCATTGGGAAAAAGCATCACCGTGGTTATATGGCATCAATCCTCGAGATCAAATCATGCCCATAAATGGTGATGATGGATTTTTCCCCACATCTGGCAATGAGTTTGTGAGAGTCGCCACTCTTACCAGAGCATTGATTTTGATTATTTTGCAAATTTACATTCTCAAACTTTTAAACCGACATGCAGAAACCAGAAGTGGTCAAGTCCAGTCGCAAATATCGTGTTCGTGTTTTAGTTTGTGCTCCATCAAATTCTGCTCTGGATGAGATTGTCTTGCGTCTTCTAAATACTGGTTAGGTTTCTATTGCATCCTTCATTTGTTTCATTATATTATATGGATTCACTATCTTGATTGCGGCCATGGATTATTGCTTGAGTAACAACAGGCTTTAGGGGAGCTGATATAATCATCCTAAACTTTCTAAAACTGGTCCATACTGAGACAAAACTGGGAAATAATTAGAATGAAAATAAGCTTATACAAATATTCTGTGATGGCTTTGTGGTGGTAAGGCTGCTGCGTCAATGCTGTCTATTTCTGGTTGTGACCCTATTATTGATGGTCAAGAAGCTTAACACCGACTTTACTCTTACTTGAAAGGCTGATATAATAAAAGAAGATCAAACATTCCTACATCACCCCGTTTGGTCATACACCATTGCCTATTTTTTCTTCCAAGCTATTGATTATGCACAAAACAAGTGGGTTTGATGTTCAAATTTCAATTCTGAGTTCTTAAAAGTATTTGGTTCTCTCAACTTCTTTAGAATGCTGCATAATGACTGTAGTGGAATTAGCAAGTTAGTCATTAGTAGCTTAGCATAGGATTTGTATGGGTACTTTTGTTGTGGAATGAGTGTCGTTTTCATATTTATAAGCGCTGTTGTAACTGACTCTGGTCTGTTGAGACTTCTCATTTCCCCATTTGATCATACAAATTTCTTTGCCGTAGCTATCCGTCCTTTAAAATTTAATGTAGCCACTTGAATGGAATTATGTGACCTCCAAGCAAGAAATTTCAGTTACGCTTTTTATGTTACTTTTTTGTTTGCATGACAGGAATTCATGATGAAAGTGACCGTGCATACAGCCCTAAAATTGTGCGCATAGGTCTTAAACCCCACCATTCAGTCCAGGCCGTCTCTATGGATTACTTAGTATGCAATCAGTCACTATTGATTTCTAAGATTTCCTAATTAGTTAATACATTAATTTATGTAAAACATGCATGCTTGAGGCATATAAATGGTTGTATTGTAGGTAGAACAAAAACTTGCTGGCATGGACTTTCAAGCTAGCGACAAGCATAAGCAAGGAGGCATGTTGAAGGATAAAGACAGTATCCGTGCTTTTATACTAGATGAAGCAGTCATTGTATATTTCTTTTATCCTTCAAGTTCATCTATAAATTTTCTTTGCTCTGTTGAGATACAATATGCAAATAAAGTTGGTTGTTGCCAGGTATTCTCCACTTTGAGCTTCAGCGGTTCAGCTCTTTTCAGTAAATTGAATCGTGGTTTTGATGTTGTGATAATTGATGAAGCCGCTCAAGCCGTAAGCTAATTGTCTCGTGAACTGAAAATGTTTCTCATTTTATTACTCATTGACACACTCAAACAGTAGTTGCTAAATGTACCTTTGCAGCCGGATAAGTCAAATTTCTTTGTGCATGGGTATAATGAGATGTTTTAGCGATTTGGGTCAATTGTTTTTGCCGAGCAAAGGCTAACGTCAGTTTGCTGGCAATGAAACTTCTTACATGATATTTACTTTTTTGCAGCATGCACATTGTTTTTCTGAAATTGTTTATTGTTTGTTTCTTTTAATTAGTTGTTTGTCTATTTGAAAATTGTACTAGTATGAAATGTTTCCCAGTTAGTGTTAGTTCATGTAGAATCAGACGAAAGGGGGCGGGCAGTGGGGTATGCACCTCTTTCTAATTTTATGAGGCCTGTTGTGCTCGGGAAATTGCTTAGATCCGATTATTGTTAAAAATGACAAGCTTTAATAACTTGTTTTGTTGACCACTTTTACTTAAAGCAAAGTACTCATTGATGCAGCCAAGCAGATAAATTTACGATTCTTAGCAGTTCTGGGCTGTTAAAGATTTGTTTTTCATTTGTGCTAGTATACAAAAGCAACTTATAAAAAATGCGCAAAATAAATGAGAAGGTATTTTAGAGGTACAAAGGTGGTGTGACTCTTCAAGTCTTGTCCTCTTCCCCAAGAATTGGATCTATTACAAGACTTTGGAATCCAAATATCCCAACAACCACTACACATAATTTGAGCTGGACCACCAGGAACTCAGGCTCCACATTGATTAGCCCAAGTCTCAATTGCATGCACGTAGTTCCACACACTAGTCATTGTACATGGCTAGGGCTAGGAATACAAATATTTTATATACGTCAGTTTTCTTATGAATCTTTTCATTTAATCATGTCCGAGGAAGATCAGTTTAGAATGTATGGCTGAAGGACTTACTCCTGACATGTTTGTTAGAGCTTGAAGAGTCACTTGGCTTTGGATAACGAGGGGCTAATTGACAAGTGTTTTCTCTTTTCTTCTTAAATCTTAGCAGTCTGTTGTTTTGCTATTTCATCTGCTTTGTTGCATATTCTGCTTAGAGTCTCCTCTGCTCTTCAACTTGTGTCCTCTATTGTTTTTTCTCACACTTCTTCATAAACTCATCCAGTCATTATATATATGTTGTTTTCTTTGTTGCTGGATGTTGTTCTTAATAAAGTTAACATTGTAAAATAAGATCAGTAAGCTTGTTATCGTCCATCATGTTTACATATCTGCATCTAACAGCTAGTTTCTTTCTTTTCAAAATACTGATTAAGTTAAGGATATTTTTAATATGTTGAACTTTCAAATAATTATATTTAATGTGGCATAAATTTGTATTAGAATGTCTTAGCAATATCATTTGGTTTATGTTTCATGACAGGTGGAGCCAGCAACACTCATCCCACTGGCTAATGGATGCAAACAAGTATTCTTAGTATGCGCTCTCCTATGTTTCTCTGAATTAGGAAATTAAACAAAGGAAGTTTTGTAGATTCCCAAACTTTTTACTAAAAGTTGAATGCAAGAAAAAAAACTCGAAAGTTCTTTGCGGCTGTGGTCCTATGGGATAAACTTTCTATCTGGTTGATTGTGATCATCCACGCTAATTACCATCTTTGGCTCACCTCCTAATCAATATACTGATTCATGTAGTTTGTTTGTGCTAGATGGTATGCGACATGAGAAAGATTATGTGAATGTGACTATTAATTTTTGTCTTTTGATTCTAGGTGGGAGATCCAGTTCAGTTGCCAGCAACTGTAATTTCCCCAGTGGCAGAAAAATTTGGGTAAGAGCAGCATTTTGTGTTTACTTGTTTTATCTTAAATCAACGTGATTTAGTCAGACGACCATTTCTTTTCTGGGAACTCTAGTTGAGAAAGGTTGCTAAAGAATGAATAAAAGACTTTCCTGAACTTTTACAGATATGGAATGAGCTTATTTAAAAGATTCCAGAGGGCTGGTTATCCAGTACAGATGCTGAAGACTCAATATCGCATGCATCCTGAGGTCTCTGCTATTCTTTAGTTCTCTTTTTTCTCTTTGGTGACAGTTACAATTTGTTATTTATAGTCCTTGTGGAAATTCAGAAGCTGTGTGCATGACATTTAACATTGTAGAAAAGGTGTAGTTTTTTGAATTTTCCATCATCAAAATTTTTCAGCAGCTGTGAAATTGCAACACTAAGTAACTAACCTCTTGAGTTCATTTTGACCAATCTTATTCAAAATATCTTTAAAATGTGCAGAGATACTCAGTTGCAGATAGGAGCTTACGGTTGGTTCCAATTTTTTTTGACTCGTAATTGTTCTTTTCATTAGTTAATTTTTCACGGTTGATGAATCATTCATATTCTGCAATTATTAATATCGCTTGAGACTAGTCATATGGTTTACATTTGTTTAGTTTTACATGTGTGCAAGATTTTCCTTTATCTTTCGCTATTATCATTATTATTTCCAAGAATTTAAATTCATCACGATCACCAGTTGAAATAACTGGACTGTTCGAACCAATAAACCACAGCCTATAGCTTTGTCGGATATGTTTAATAAACATTCCTTGAATTTGTTTACTGATTTGTGACTAGGTTTAGCTGATAAAATGCACTGTCTCAGCTGTAATTGAACTGTTCGTACAGATTAGGAGCTTCCCTTCCAGGGAGTTTTATCATGATGGATTGGAGGATGGCCCTGATGTCAAATACCTGACAAAGCGCCCGTGGCATGGATTTAGTTGCTTTGGGCCTTTTTGCTTCTTTGACATACATGAGGGGAAAGAGTCTCAACCATCAGGAAATGGTTCGTGGGTAAATGTTGACGAGGTTGAATTCGTCCTCGTCATGTACAGCAAATTGGTGAGTAGATATCCTGAGCTGAAGACAAGTTCTCGACTTGCAATAATATCACCATATAGACATCAAGTCAAGCTTTTCAGAGAATCTTTTCAAAACACTTTCGGTGTGGAGTCGGACAAAGTTGTAGACATTAACACTGTTGATGGATTTCAGGTAATTTATATATTATGTGACAATCATGCATGAGGCAGTCTTTTCTCTAGCAATTTTTGTGTACTTTAGTTATAAGTGTAATGAATTGATAAGAAACTCTTCAGGGTCGTGAAAAAGATGTTGCTATATTTTCTTGTGTTCGGGCAAGTAAAGAGGGAGGCATTGGGTTTGTTGCTGATTTTAGACGAATGAATGTTGGTATTACTCGTGCAAGGTCTTCTGTTCTGGTATGGCTTGTTTTTTTGAAAAAAAGATCAATCGATTGAATTTTTATTATTACACCATAAAGGTGGTTTCTTTTAATGATACTAGGTCGTGGGTTCTGCATCAACACTGAAAAGAGATGGTCACTGGAAGAACCTGGTCACAAGTGCGGAGGAAAGAAATGTATTATTCAAGGTAGCTATCTCTCTTAAATTACTATCTTTACAATGTTTGTTTCCTCTCGAATTCCATTTTTTAAGGCCATCATTTGCATCAGTTTGGTTCGTGATTGATTTGGTTAAATGTTTAGGTTGAAGAAGTTCAAATTCTCTAGAGATTTGGTTGGGAATAGTTTATGTTTAGGCAAAAGTCTTAACCATTTTTCAACTTCGATAAATTTTTCAAAGAAACAAGATATATTAGAGATATGGGGAGGATAGGACTAAACTTTCAAGATTATTTAGTTGGGAGGTAAGAACTGAACTTTTAAGATAGTTTGGCCATGTTCAACATCAACCGTTAGGCTCAGTGAGACAAAGAGAGTGACCAGGAAGCTGGCATGATATGAACATATTAAACATTTAGTGATTCTGGTATCAACTATGAACATCGACTGTAGGGCTCAATTTAAAAGAAGAGAGTGACAAATAATTTGTCACGGCATGAAATTATTAAACGTGAGTTAAGTGATTTTGGTATTGCTTATCCTTCAATTTTCAGAAAGAATAATTAAGAAGTGAGGTTTAGGTAACCGAATCAAATTTGTTTGGGATTTAGGGTTGAATAATGAAATAGAAGAATTTGAGTCCCATCTATAAATGGAGGCATTTGTAATCACCACCACCATGGTTTCAAGTCATAAAAACTTAAATTGTTTGGATTTTAGATCCTTGAAAGCTTAAAGCTTTTTTATATTCCAAAATCTAATACATGCAATTGAATTTAGCAAATGCCGAGGCTCCCCTTTCTTTCTGACATTCCAGTTTTAGAAAAAAAGGACTGTTGCTAACCACCCTGCAATCTCAGGTTTCCAAGCCTTACACAGAGTTTTTCAGCGACTCTTCGCTTGAGCAAATGAAAGTAAAGGAATCCAAGTCAGAAAACCTCGAGGACCCTCCTGAAGATATGGACGTTGAAATTCCATTTTTTGGAAACACTGGCAGAGCTTATCAAGAACCTGAAGTTGACGACATGGTAGATGCCGGAGAGGGATATGCATATGAAGAGGACTTTGGTGAAGACTGAGTGTCGGAAATCCTTTTGCTGACATTTTCTTTCTGGTGCTTTGCCAATAACTGCGCATTGTTGTTTTAATTATTTGAGATAAAATGGATTAGCATACACATTTAATTATTTTGATGAGGTCAGAATCGATAGCTTGCGTATACGGGGCACGACGAGAATTACTGAGACGGGGCTGTTGTTCTAACTTTCGGGCTAGGTGTCGGATCGGGTTTGAATAATTAACTTAAGGTGTATTTAATTCGTTAGCAAGGAAATCTTAGATTTCAACAAAGCTTTCAAACCTTTGTGGCATTCTAGTTCTTGCCTCTCATATTCAATGTAAAGACTCGCAAGTTTTGTCTTTCCTCTCTTGGCTATAATATATGGTGGCTTCAATCAAAATTTTCGAAATGATGTTAGGTAATCGGGTCGGTTCGGGTCAAGTGAAGAGTCTCAAAATATATTTCTTTCGTCAATTACTTGTTCACCTCTAAGGGCACCCACATTGGGTGTTGATACCAAATGTTAGAGATTTTTCTCAAAATCATGTTTTTTACGTATACATGAACATGAAAAAATATATGCGGAAGCTTAAATCGAGTGTTATCTCCGGCCATTGAAAATTTTGATTTCTCTGATTTTCCTCTCGGTTGAAGCCTTCTAAGCACTACACGCTCTCTTTAGATGGTGTATTGTTCTTATGAGGTGTGTGTGCTTAGGGACCTCAATCGTTGCTATTTATAGGCATCTCATACCATCAACGAGAAAATTTGGGAGCATGAATTTCAAAAGAAGATTCGTGTACGTAACTTAATTTTTTTGGCCGTCGCCAATATGTTATAACACCCATTTAACACCCACTCTCCAATGTGAGTGGGCGTTATAACACTCACTCACATGAGAGAGAGTGTGGGGCGTTCATACATATGATTTAAAATAAATTGCATACTTAGCGACGGGCATGCGAGGCTCTTCAACGATTATTTCTCCACAAACCCGGTGTATCCAGATCAAATATTTCGAAGACGATTTCGCATGCGAAGAGAGTTATTCTTTCGAATAGTGAATGCACTTGAGGATCGTTCACCGTATTTTCAGCAAAGGGACGATGCTGCGAGAAGAAAAGGCTTGTCACCACTACAAAAATGCACGGCTGCAATTCGTCAATTGGCGTATGGAGTCCCGGCCGACCATCTTGACGAGTACCTACGCATGGGTGAATCAACTGCCATCAAGTGTCTTTTCAAGTTCTGCGGATATGTGGTTGAACTATTTAGTGATCGATATTTGAGAAGGCCAAATGCTGATGATGTTCAACGTCTTCTTCAAATGCATGATGAAAGGCACGGGTTCCCTGGAATGTTGGGCAGTCTTGATTGCATGCACTGGGAATGAAAAAATTGCCCAGTTGCTTGGAAATGCCAGTTTACAAGAGGCCATGGGTCACCGACAATCGTGCTTGAAGCGGTCGCGTCTCAAGACTTGTGGATATGGCATGCATTCTTTGGTGTCGCCGGTTCACGTAATGATCTTAACGTGTTGTACGAATCTCCCATATTCAATAACGTCTTGCAAGGAAATGCACCAGAGATTAATTTCATGGTAAACGAGACTCAATATACGAAGGGGTATTATTTAACAGATGGAATATATCCGGAATGGGCCACTTTCGTTAAGGCTTTTCCTTGCCCGGAGGATCCAAAGAGGAGGCTTTTTAAGGAAAGACAAGAGTCTGCAAGAAAAGATGTTGAACGAGCATTTGGGGTGCTCCAAGCTCGATGGGCAATTGTCAGAGGTCCAGCTCGTTATTGGTACAGAAAAAAGTTAAAATATATTATGTTAGCATGCATTATTTTACATAACATGATTGTCGAAGATGAGGGGGTTCACGTGACAAATTGGTACAACGATGAAGGTGACGAACCCGCACAACCCGTCTAGGGCTCAAACCGAGGATTTCATGAATATCTCCGAACAAATTCCGAAATACGTGACACTCATGTGCATCACCAACTTCGTGCCGACTTAGTTAAACATATTTGGTCACAATACAACAACAATCCTTGAATTAGTATTTTGCATCTTCTGTTAAATTTAATTTATTTTCTTTTATTTTTATGCAAGTGTTATTTATTATTATATGTTGTACCGTTTTATTTTAGGTTTATAATAAATTTTTAATTTTAAGTAAATGACACTCATAAAATTAAATTATATTACGTATTGAATATATAAAAACAAATTATTATTAATATAACATAATAATAATTTAAATTTCTTAAAAAATTTGAAATTGAATTTATTTAATGTAAAATAAGAGTAAGATGAATGAGTGAACAGCGGGACCCACAAATAATGAGTGTGAATGTTAAAATGAATGTGGGAGAATAGATGTGTTAATGTAATGTGTATGTGACATGTGGACTCCACGATTTTTGATGAGGTGACACCCACCGATGCGGATGCTCTAAGATATCGTTTGATTGGTACGATAAGATAATTAATAGATATAACGACGTATTTAATTATAAAGTAGTAGTTGATACGTGTGAAATTCGATAATATATGTTTTGTTCGGCGTAAGTCATTAACGGGAACAAGTCGATGATTTTTTGATTTGGCAAAAAGTGGTAGGTCAGATTCCAATTGCTCCGTACCAATAAGGTAGTCCTTCTTTGCGGAGGAGGAATTAACGTGACACCCACGCGTACATTCATATCAAAATAAGGAGCATTAGTAGACAAAAGGAAACTACTTTGGATTTTTCAAAAACAAAGGATGAAAAGTAAAACAACCTAGCTGTTTTTTTTTTCTTTTCCGGAAAAAAAATATAATAATACTACTTTCTAATATGGACTAGCAAAAAAGCAACATATAATCTTTTTATTTTTGAAAAATCAATTTATTCGGCTGGACCCGGCGGCTAATTAGAGTTCCCAAGGACTAAAAGAGAGGCTGCTGGATTAGAAACATTCAATATATGAAATTGCTTTTCTTTTTGTTCTAAACTAAGTACTTACGAATTAACTCACTTTTTGGATATGCGGTATAATTTAATTTGCCTAAACTAAAGAAGCTGTGTTCGAGGAAAATGGAAAAAAAAAATAAGTAGGTAAGAAATTAGAATGATTATTTCAATGGGTGTGAAAGTGATCATTCTATTTAATCGATAGTATTATTACATATAGGGTTATATGTACAGAAGAAGCTAGAAAAAAATAATAGTCTTATTGAGTGTGCGTGAGCTGCTGCCAAATATGGACCTAAGCACCGACGTTTTTTTATTAATAATTAAAAAAAAAAGCTTGTTCTCATAACAAATTTTTCGAAAATATTGGATAATTGAATAAACTGATGCGATAATTTTTATAACACAAATTAAATTTAATTATATTCAAAATTTTCGTTAAATAATTAAAAAAATATATATATCATAATATAAAATTCAAACGTGTCAATCTAGTACAACTTTAATATAAACCACGTTAGCTTTCCCAATGATCCTCTCCTCCCTGTATAAATAATTAAAAGGCCTCCATGATTTTTCTTGAAGGTGTGATTAATTAATTCAAAATGAATCACCAGAAGATAGCTCTCCTGATCTTCCTGCCGCTTCTCTTCCTCCAAACCCGTGCAATATTCTTCAACATCCGCAACAACTGCCCCTACACAGTCTGGGCCGCCTCCCTCCCCGGTGGGGGCCGCCGCCTCGACAGTGGTCAGAGGTGGACGCTCGGCTTCCCCAAAGGGCCGGGACGCGCCAAAATCTGGGCCCGAACGAACTGCACCTTCGACGCATCGGGCCGCGGCAGATGCCTCACCGGAGACTGTAACGGCCTGCTCCAATGCAAGACATACGGGACCCCACCCACGACCCTTGCGGAATACGGGCTCAACGGCTTCGCGTACAAAGACTACTACGACATCTCCCTTTTACAAGGATTCAACGTGCCGATGGAGTTCCAGCCCACCTCGAACGGGTGCACCCGCCCCTTGAGATGCACGGCGGACATCACGGGGCAGTGCCCGAATGCACTCAAGGCTCCCGGGGGATGCAATAACCCGTGCACGGTGTACAAGACGACGGAGTATTGCTGCCACTCGGGGGCGTGCCGGCCGACGAATCTGTCCAGATTTTTCAAGTTGAGGTGCCGCGATGCTTTCACGTATCCGGAGGATGACCCCACCAGCACTTTTACATGCCCCGCCGGAACGAGTTATCGGGTTGTATTCTGCCCTTAGAGAGCTTATCATCGAGTCGTGATTATTATTAATTTTTGTCGCAATAATAATGCTTTAATAATTTACATAGTATATTACAATAATAAATAAGGTTTCATATTGTATTCATGTAACATACGACCACTGCTTATCATTTTATTAAACATATAATTGATCGTTGTGTTCATGATAATGTACCTCGTAGCAGTCAGTAATCGTTATTTCTTTACAGAATTTGGTAAGATTACCGACAAAAATGGTTGAACCAAATTTAATTCCGGTCTTTGAGACGATCTCACGAATTTTTATCTGTGAGACGATCAATCCTACTGATATTCACAATAAAAAGTAATATTTTTAGAATTAAAATTAATATTTTTTCATGGATGACCCAAATAAGATATCTGTCTCACAAAATACGACTCGTTAACCGTTTCACACAGATTTTTGTCTTAATTCTGATTGTTTTGTGTTGTATTGTACTTGTTTTATAATGTTTCTTTAATATTTTTATGATGTTTGATGTCGGTTGATAAAATTTTTGATAATTATAATTTGTATATATGAAATTGGTTGTCTTGGTTAAATTTAAATCTCAATTTTAACAACTTAAAATTGAATTCAAGACCCTCGAGAGATCGGGAAAGAAAATTCTTTTTAAATGACTACGTTAATGAATAAAGTAGATATGATTTGTCATAATATAATAAATTAGTTTTGAATTAAACTCTCAAATTCAGCAACCCGAAAGTCTGTTATCTTGAATAGATTCCATGGCAGAATTATTCGCCAATCAAAATAATTCAAGATGGATTTTACGGAATATTGTAAAAGATATCATCTAAATAAAAGTCGCTGCGCTGCTACGCGTACAAGTTTGATTAAAATCCACGTGGCTTGGTCGGGCTAGCTCGAGAATTTTCAATGTTCAACCACTGATTGAGATATTAAATTCACGGTCTGAATGCTTCGAATATTCTTCCCGCATTAAGATCTTAAACTCATAGTTTACCTACTAATTTTGGCATTTACCTCTAAAATATATAATTATATATTTTTGGATTTGGCTCTTTCAAACAAAGAAAATTGATTTTATTTTATTTTAATCAATTATTATTTATTTGTATTTTTATTATTGGGTTTAAAATTTTCATATTAACTATTATACAAAAGTTATTTTACTAAATCTCATTTGTAAATGAAATATGATCTTGTTGAGGAATGTGCCAATGCATCAGAATCTTTTTCACAATGGTTCTCTCAATGCTTGGAACGGTGCCCATCTCAAGAAAAGTCCAACTTAGCCCTGATTTTGTGGAGCATACGTGGATATCGGAATAATAAACTATGGAACGACGTGGATAGACCAGCTAGAGTTAATATTTCACTAGCATGGAAATATGCTCGAACACTGGACCAAGTTCCACTTACACAGATGATGCCCTCGCCTGAAGAAATGCAGACCGCCTTCGGGCTTTATGAAATGCAACATTGATGCAACCACTTTTAAGGAAGCGCGAAAGACTAGGGTAGCAGCAATAATTCGGGACTCCAATGGAGAATTCATAATCTCTAGGATGCAAAACTATTATGGGATACTTGAAGTACGAGAAGCTGAAGCGAAAGCATTGTTTCATGCCTCAAAGCTGGCGGATCGTAGTGAATTTGGATCGATTGTTGCTACATGTTGCTCCCTTCTCTATCAAGAACCTTCGTACGAAGTTCGTTTTGTCAGAAGACAAGCGAATATGCCTGCTCACATTCTGGCTAGGACGGCCAATTCTTATGCTAGTCTTTTTATTTCTCATGACAGTTCTGAGCTTATTACAAATATTCTACTTCATGATTGTAATAACTCTGATTTGAATTAATGAAGAATGAATATTTTGTTTCAAAAAAAATGAAATATAGATATAAGATACAACAAGTTGTTATTGTAAAAATTTATCAAATTATAGTTAATATATTTGTGTATAAATATTTCTAAAAAATAAAGATTTTAATATTTAATGTCTATCTACGTAAAATAAATACAATTCAAAATTATCTTTATGTTCTAAAAATATTATATATTTTGCTAAAAAATTAATAGAAAGTAACTGAAAAATCTTACTTTCAGTATCAAATTTTATTATATTTTGTATTTTGTACCAAGATTTAACAAAAAAATGGTAAATCAAAATTTTTTCCACGCCATTGCTTTTTACACCCCGACAAAGCTTGAGATAATTTTGTGTACATGAATAGTAATTATAGGCTCGTAAATTTTTATAGTGTGTAAATGTTAGAAAATGAGAGGACTTATTTTTAAAAATATATATATATATGAAGAATTTGTACAGGAGAGATAAAAATGGTGTCGTGATCTAGTATTTTGTCTTTTATATTTAAATGTATTCATATCAAACTTTGTATAACCTGTAATTATTTTTTATCACTATAAATTTCTTTTATTTAAATATAAATTAAGTTAATTATAAAAAATTATACATATATAATTAATGCAACATCTTCTGTTAGACAGAGCGCTTGCCGCTTTACCAAAAACTATAGCTAGTGGTAATGGTGCAACTCAAATCTTTTAAACCGCACAGCAGCATAAGTACCACAGTTCGATCGCTCTACCAAGCAGGGACAATTATTGCACCCAAAAATATTCTTCCCAATTATTGTACTCCTTGCAATCAATGAGAATCGAACCCGTGACATTAACTATGATACCAATTGTTGGACCGAGCGCTTGTCACTTTACCAAAAGCTATAGCTAGTGGTAATGGTGCATATCAAATCTTTTAAACCGCACAGCAGCTCATGTATCAAACATGGACAATTATTGCACCCAACATCTTCCAATATGATTGAGGGATACTACATTAATTAGTTTGCAATGTCTTATGTGAGTGGCGGTGTACACCATTGGAAACAAAGTTTTGCGTCGAAAATCACTTTATTTTGCAATTAATTTTAATTTTCTGAATTATTATTATTTAAAAAAATCAACTTTGTAGATTTTTCCTGGTCAGACCTCTACTGGGAAAATCTAGAAAAATAGACGGTCAAAGCTCGGGAAATTAAGGAAAACAAGGACTGCTTTCTTTGAAAACTATGTTTTTTTCTTCTTTGTAAAAAAAAAAAGAAGAAGAAAACTATGAATATCATTTGTCTACGTATATATACATATAATATGTTGTTCAGTGCCGGCTCCGGGAAGCACCTAGGCGGTCTAGAGTCTTTTTTGGTTGGGGTCTTTAAATATATTTTTTATTATTATTAGTTTTTTTGTTTTTAAAATTTAAAACCATAGTGACTTCTCAATTTTTTTGTTGCAAATTTAAAACATTGTCATTTTTTATTTTTTACTTCTGCTCCTCATTTCTTTGCGTAAAAAATAATCTAAATTCATAAAAAAAAGTTTACTTTTTTCGTTAAATTTGTTAGAATCGATTAGGGGTAAATCGTTGAGCTATAATATTTAGCTCCGTTCTTGAAATAGTGAATATCAATGAATTAAATCGAGTTTGGTTTTCAAATCAAGCGGAAGACAGTCAAAATAATCTTTCGTAAAAACTGATTAAACATTTTGTAAAATATTTAAAATATATATATGGTTGAAGTATTTTATCAAACATTTGGAACGGAAAATATATTATGTATCAAAAATATATCTTTGTAAGGCACAACACACTCAATTAATTAAACCATAGCTCCGCCAAGCTTTATTCACAAAAAATAGCAAAACACAATGTTGAGAAAACAATAATCAAGGGCAAAATACGACTGTGTAGTTGGTTCCTGCAGCGCAACTAGAGATCTCTGGCTGATCATCTTTAGGGTAAGTATAAGCTCTCGGGCACTTGCTCTGAAAAAACCTCGAATACTTGGTCGGCCCGCACTTCTCAGAGCCACAACAGTATTTGTCCTTCCTAAACACGTTGCACGGATCGCTGCACCCTCCCGGCACCCGCAGCTGCTTCGGGCAAAACTCATTGATGTCTACGCTGCATTGAATAGGCCTCCCGCAGTGCCCGGTGTCGGGAGTTGCCTTGACTGGTACATTGAATCCATTTATAAGAGATACGTCGAGGAAATCCAAATCGTTGAATATGTTGAGTCTGTATCTCACAGCAGTGACGGGAGATTCACCAAAGTTTTCGCACTTTAGGAGCTCGTTGCAGTCACCGGTTTGGCATCTGCCTCTACCGGTCTCATTGAAGGAGCATCCGGTTCGAGCCCAAATCCGGCCTAGCGTTTGGTCGGGAACGTTTAGTTCCCATGTTTGGTTGTTTTCAAGCCGCTGGCCTCCACCGGGTACTGCGGCAGCCCATACGGTGAAGGGACAGTTGTTCTTTACGCTAAATCTGATTGCATCGGTGTGGTTGAAGAAAAGAGCGATGAGGAAAAATCCGAGGGATTTGATCATGTTTGAACAGAGAGGATAGACAACTGAATGTGTATTCGGAATTTGGTTATTAGATTATACACAAAGTTCCTATCCACTATCGTGTGTGTGTGTGTGTGTGTGTATATATATATATATATATATTATATAGTCAAAGTTTCCTTTACATGCATGTGACTCAATTCTGGTTGGCTCTGATTGGACGTTTTGTCAAAGTGTTGAACATCTTGGGAGGTGTGTCCGTATACATGGAGGAATAATTGAAGCACATTAAATGAGAACTCATCTAGATTATTTCTAATTATAAATATATTTAAAACACAATTTATGTATGTCAGTATATTGGAAATTAGTATTAGGTACGTAGGCATACCAAATTTTTAGAGGACATCATTAATTGAAAATATATTATAAAACAACAATTTGTTAGATGTTAAAATGGATAATATATTGCGACAAATAATAAATTTATTAAGAAATTAAAATGTATGGTATGACTTGAAAAGGCAACTGGGTTTGTCTTCGGTGCCTGAAGCGAATTTCATATTTTGACTTGAGGCCCGTACATGTAATATGTGATTTATCAGCCATCCAAGTTCGGGAAAGACTCGGTTTAGTCCTAAATACGTGGGTCATTTAATTTCCCCGACCGATCCCAAATGTTCCGGCATTCCAGATTAAATCCTAAACGTAAACTTTTCAAAAATTTGACCAAAAGTTTTCAAACGCTTAGGACTAAAGTGAGAAGACAAAAACAATATGAGGCCAAACCGAGAAAGGATTCTAACATTTGAGATTGAACGGTTACGGTAATTCCCCTTGAAGATCAATAGATAGAGAGTTTTGCTTCAATATGAAAAATAAAATAAATTAAAATAGGAAAATATGATATCATTATTAACCATGAAAGATAAAACTTATGGATGGGTATAGCTCATTTTAATTATTTTAATTTTTGCATGAGATAATCCTAATTATATATATTTTTTTAAAGAGAGAGAGAGAGAGAGAGCTTAATTTATAATATTTATTCCTTAAAAGGGCACAATCAATAGTATTTAGTCATTGAGGAGCCATTTTGATTTTTTTTTAAGTATAATATTGAATACGCTAAAAACACGTGAGAGGCAAAAAAATTGACCTGATTTTACATGTACCATGCATACTTGGGGTATTTAATAGCATGAAGAGGGATTTCTTTATTTCTTTTATATGCCAGATTTTATTGGGGTCAACAAGATTTTCCGCTTACGCCAGGACCAAAATAATCGAAAATTAAAAGTTAATTATCAAAATCAAACTTTGAAAACTTAATGGACCAAACCTGATATCATACAAAATCATTTTTCCTACGGGTTATTTCAATCCATGCCACACAATATTATCGCTAATCATCCTTAGGGTAAGTATAAATATTCGGGCATTTCTTCTTAAAAAACCTCGAGTACTCGGTCGGCCAGCAGTCCCCGGAGCCGCAACATTATTCATGGTGGCTGTTGAATATCCTTCATTTAGTTAATGATGCTCAAATGTATTTGTATGGTATATTTGGTCGCAACTTCTGTTTTTGACCAACTTAAAAATAAAAAATAAAAAAATTTGTCCAGATCTGCAGCTTATCGACTATACTCCGTGAATATGTTGCCCTGAGATCCATACGCTCTCTACCATTACAGGATTTGATATTAGCTGCAGCGGACATTCACAGCAAAACTGAAGATCGTGCTTGGAAAATTCGAATCCAATCACAATAAGTCTCAGCTAGAGGCCACAAATGTGAGCTTGTTAGCAACTCGGTTTCGACTTTGTTGGCCCTCCTCAGTATAAATTTCTTTTAATATATGCCAACTATAAGCATTAGTTTAAAAGTAAAAACTTGTGTGATACGGTCTCGCAAGTCGTATTTTGTGATACGGACCTCTTATTTGGGTCATCCATGAAAAATATTACTTTTTATGTTAAGAGTATTACTTTTTATTGTGAATATCGATAGAGTTAGACCAGTCTCACAGATAAAAATTCGTGAGACCGACTCACAAGAAACCTACTCTAGTTTAAATTGGCCGTAAATCAGTTCTTGTCGTCTTATTTTAACAGTTCGCTTTTTCTGTTTCGATCTTCCTGAAGCTCTTCTTTGTTGTTGAGTCTATACATTCCATGCTTATAAATTAGTGGTTAGCTTGGGTTTTTTGTGTTCTAAAAATATTGTATATTTTGCTAAAAATTGATAGAAAAATCTTACTTTCAATTTCAAATTTTAATATGTTTTGTATTTTGCACCAAGATTTAACAAAAAAAAAAAGTAAATAAAAAATTTGTCCACTCCATTGCTTTTTATACCCCCATGAAACTTGAGATAAGTCTTTCATTAATTTTTATAATTATAATATGCTCACATTTAAATATATTCATATCAAACTTACCATTACAAATTTCTTTTATTTCAATATAAATTAAATTAATTATAAAAAAATTATACATATATATACACACATATAAATTAATGCAGCGTCCTCCAATATGATTGAGAGATACTACATTAATTAATTTGCAATGTCCTATGTGAATGGCGGCGTGGTACGCCATTGGAAACAAAGTTTTGCGTCGAAAATCACTTTATTTTGCAATTAATTTTATTTTTTGAATTATTATTTTTTTAAAAAAAAGCCTCTTTCTAGATTTTTTCCTGGTTAGACCCACCCCCTAATGTAAAAACCCAGAAAAGTAAACAGTCAAAGCTCGGAAATTAAGGAAAGCAAGGACTGCTTACTTTGAAAATTATGTTTTTTAAAATAAGAAGAAGAAAACTATGAATTTATATAATATGTTGTTCAGTGCCCGCTCCGGAAGGTTTTTTTTTTTTTAATATTATAAATTAATAAAATCATTTAAAAAATGTAGCAAATTGTAAAACTTTGTAAAATTAGTACAATCCGGGACTTACTGTCTAAAAAAAATAAGAAAAGAAATTGGGGCTCGGATTTTAAAAAAATAAAATAAAAGGGTACGGGCGACGGTTTTTGGTTAAACCGTCGCTAAGATAAATTCGGGAAACACTGTCACGGATTCTAAGATGTGTTTTTTACATATAAATGCGGGTATTTTTTCCATCATCGTCGAAAATAATATTTCCTCCTATTCATTCTCGCAACTTATTTCTTTCATTCGATTTATATGTGCAAAATCCATCTTTTCTACTTCGATCATATATTAATATTATTTGTTTATTTTATCGTCCATTTCATTTGAAGAGATACGAAGATGTAATGTTTAATTTCGTTGATAATATTATAATTATATATTAAGAAGTAATTTTTTGTGTAATTTTTTTATAATACTTGTCATTTATTTCAGATATTATCATCGTCCGTTGATATTATTACAAGTTTCGTATAATTACGTCGGAGAAAGTAATTTAATTAATTTTTTAATATGTTGTTTGTATTATTTATATTGTATTAATGTAATTATAATTTTGTTCACTAACATTATATGATTAAGTATAATTTAGTTAAATAGTATATTTTTAATATTAATCATGATATTAAAAAATAGTTTGAATATTAAAAAAATAATAAATATGGTATCTACAATAATTACAAAATTTAATTAATATACTTAATTTAATTACAATAATTATATTTACTTGATATAATATTATATCTACAATAATTACAATAGTTATCTACTTGTATTTATTAATAATTCTTGTTAATTGCAGGTATTATTTTGATGTCAATAAATTTTTAAAAATATTATAAATAAAAAAACTATAAAATGTGAAGTTATTAATGTAATTACAAAATTGTGTATTTAAATTTTGTATTTATTAATAATTCTTGTCAATTACAGGTACCATATTTATTATTTTTTTAATATTCAAACTATTTTTTAATATCGCGATTAATATTAAAAATATACTATTTAACTAAATTATAGTTAATCATATAATGTTAGTGAACAAAATTATACTTACATTAATATAATATAAATAATACAAACCAAATATTAAAAAAATTAATTAAATTATCTTACGTAATTATACGGAACTTGTAATAATATCAACGGACGATGCTAATATCTGAAATAACACAAAAAATTACTTCTTAATATATAATTATAATATTATCAACGAAATTAAACATCACATCTTCGTATCTCTTCAAATGAAATGGACGATAAAATCAACAAATAATATTAATATATGATCGAAGTAGAAAAGATGAATTTTGCACGTATAAATCAAATGAAAGAAATATGTTGCGAGAATGAATATGAGGAACAATTATTTCCGAACGATGATAGAAAGAATATCCGCATTTCTACTTAGAGGAATAAAACACACAATATTGACACGGTTTCTTAGAATCCGTGACACGGATTTACCTTAGCGACGGTTTTTGGTGGCGACGGTTTTGCACAAACCGTCGCCGAGCTCCATTTTATTTTTTTTAAAATCCGAGCCTCAACTTTTTTTCCTTCTTGTTTTTTAAAAAAATTTTTTGGCACATTTTTATAATAATTTTATTAATTTATAATATTCATTGTTAATTTTTTAAAAAAAAACTTTTTTCGCCTCATCTATTTAAGAAAAAATTTATCTTAATTCCTAAAAAAGTTTACTTCTTTCATTAAATTGCTCCACTCAGGTGAATTATATATTTTAAATTGGATCTATTTTATATCTTGAGTTTTTTTAATGTGATTTTTCTTGTCTATCTGTGTTTCGCGATTGTTGTTTTTTTAATTGATTTGGTTTTTGATATCCGTGATTCTATAGTCTTGTAATTTAATTTATTTGACTCGTGGACTGATTTTTACTCAATTAGATAATAAGTTATTGTTGGATCAATTAAGTTTTGGTGAGTTAACAAACTGAGCTAAACTGGACATGTGCTGAACTGAAAGTTTTGCAAGACAAATATGTTTGAAACTTAACTGATATCTAAGTTTATCGAACTGACGACTGAAGAACAACTGGACTAAAAGATAGTTAAAGTAAACTGAAGAGACATTATCTGAAGAATTAGTTAGAATAATCGGAGTTACAAGTTGAATTATTGGACACGTCTTCTGTACCAACAATCTCTGAATTGTAAAAAATTCGCAAGCACTACCTACGATGTACGATTTGTCATGAGGGAGAGTGACGTGAAATTGACTGGATTAACAAACATCATATTTGGAACGGATATAATAAGTAAACATCCTAACTCACTTGAATACTTGTAAATCGTTTTATAAATCACGAGTGTAAGGATGTTTTATCTTGGACATCGATGATTTCGGGTTATAGCAACAATGGGATGGCTGAAAAGCTATCGAAACTTGTAAAATGATGGAGCTAGAGGGTGTGATGCCACTCTTGCGAGTGTCAGCCTGTGCTTCTTTGGGCTTTCTTGATTTTGGCATAAAGCTTCATGAGCTTGCTGAACGGGTCGGACTTATAGAGCATGGTATGGTTGCAAACACTCTTATCGGAGAAGTGGCTGCTAGGCACATATTTGGGATGGATTAGTGGGACGTCGGATATTATATTCTCTTGTGTAATTTGTATTCTGACAATGTTAAGTGGGATGAAGTTGCAAAATTGGGGAAGACGATGGGAGAAATGGGGCTGATAATTGATCCCGGTTGCAGTTGGATTGAAGTTAGAGGAAAGATCCACGTTTTCCTCAGTGGAGAAGGTTCTCACCCTCAAATAACCGAACAACGGCTCTGTTGAAGGGATTTTACCACAAAATGAAAGCTGCTGGTCTTGATGATCCACAAGAAAGTTATGCAAATGAAGTTGAAGCTTCGAAAGCAGAGGTTTTCTGTGGTCATAGTGAGAGGTTAGCTGCTGCATTCGGGCTCATAAATAGTGTCCCTGGGATGCCTATTTGTGTAATGAAGAACTTGTGCATGTGCAAGGGCTGTCACGATACGATCAAATTCATGTCCACGACGTATAGGAGGGAAATTTCGGTAAGGGACACCGAGCGCTTCCATCGGTTTAGAGATGTGAGCTGCTTGTGTGGTGATGAAGGTTATGGGAAATGTTTTGTTAACGAAATTATTTGAACTGGTTTCCAAACGTGGAATCCAATCTGCAAGTCGCCCAGCAGCATACTGTAAAAAGTCACTGGAGTTTGCTAGCAGATGTACATATGATCAGGTACAAAAACAGTCCAAAGAAGCTGGCATTATCGTTTATAGCATATAAAAAGTGAGCCAGTGTGTCTCAGGCTCTGGAAGAAAGAAATGGATGGTTTATTCAAAGACAGAAATGAAAAGTCCTGAATATTTATTTATTTCATCAGTTTGAGAAACAACTCGTGAAGAAGATGCTGCTCACTGTTTGAATGTGTTTAAATGGATTTTCATGTTTTAAAAAAAATAAATCAAGAATGTAGGCTTCTTAGAAAACAGATTCAAGTATCTGTATCGAAGAAATACTCAAAACCGGTTTATAACTGTTCAAATGACATTAAAAATAATATTGTTTTTGTGTATGTGTGTAAGTATAAAACGTGTGAAAAATTATGATTCATTATTTATATTTTTATAAACACTATCTTGACAAATATAAATAACTGAGACCATAAACAAAAACGTATACAAGCAACAAAATAAATAAGTATAAGAAGTGAAATTTTGGTAAAATAAGTAGAGGAAAAAAGTATTATTTTAATAGAGAAAAAATAACTCAATCAGCCCAAAAGTAGAGATGGAGGTATTTTTGGACTGCTTTTATTTTTGTTTCATCCCAAATAAAACTACTTACTGATTTATTATTTCAGAAAAGAAAAGAAAAGAAAGAGTACTAGACCGTTAAAAACTTCGAATTACGAATTTTCTCTTAACAACACATCGTATTTAAGCAAATTGGAAAACTCATCAATCTGGTAATAAACGAAATAGCTGATGATCATAAAACTGCACAATCTTTTCATGCATTCTGAAAATAACAGTGCATCCCATAAGTACATTTGTTGCGGACACAGCTTAAAAGTCACTACAAAGGCGACGGGTAATGCTCGTCACCAAGTCCAAACTAACAAACGTTTCAGTTGGGGAAAGAAACATTAACGACGATTCTATATAGAAGATTTTTGTTTCTACTTTCTAAGACTAACCTTTGTCTGGTACTCCATGTTCCTCGCATCCGAGCTCGATTGTCGAGAACTCAAGCCACTATAAGCCGGGAAGCTTATATTATTTCCTGGCAACACATGAACTTCATTGTTTTTCTTCAATTGTTCCGAATGACTAGGAATCTCATTATGAAAAATGGTTGGTACAACAGTTCCTGATGGTTTAATGGGATCTTTAGCTTGATTGTAGGGTACCCCGGACTGATTTCCAAAGCGCCCTGAAAATGCAAAAGTTTCCTCAACCGAAATTTCCCCTGTAAGAGTTTTGAATGCGAAATCTAGGCATGGATCGGACCAAGAGCTCCCAAATTCGTAGCAGAGTTGCGATTCTTCGGCTATTGCATTGTCCTTTGGTTTATGCTTATCGTCTGGGATAGCCTGGTTCTCTAACAGAGGTTTATTGACTTTGTCCAATGCCACAACTTGTTGAAGTGTTTTCTCGCCTACAAATTCATGTGTTGTAGCAATACCACTCCAGGCAAGCTTTTCCAATGTTTGTGAGGCCAAACTTAGATCCTCTCTTTTCTCCGATTTTCTTAAGCTCCCTGGGGCTTTAGGAGTTAGTTTCTCCGTCTCACTCACTGGAAGGATTGCACAATCCTTGTTCCTTGCCTCAGAACTAGATTGTTGAGAACTTACACCGAAGCTGATATTTTTATCACGAGACAGATCAAGAACCCCTTTATGCTTCAGTGGTTCTGAATGGGCCGGAATTTCACTTTGAAAGACACCAGGTACATCAGAATTTAATGGTTTGGAGAATTCATTCGATTGATTGCATGGTATGCTGGACAGTTTTCTGAAGCAACCTGAAAATGCGAGTGTTTCCTCATAAGGTATTACCTCTGTAAGAGTCTTGAATGCAAATTCTAGACATGGATCAGGCCAAGAGTTCCCAAATCTAAAACAAAGTTGCCACTCTTGTGATCTTGTGTTGTCATCTGCTTGCTTCTCAACTCGAATAGCCTCCTTTTCTACTAGAGGGTTTTCAACATTTTTCACTGGCTCAATTTCTTGAGGAGTTTCATTGACTACAATTGGAAGTGTTGCAATCTCTTTCGAAGTTGATACGCATGAAGACAAAGGAATATCAGCTACAGTTTCAAAAGAAGAACTCGGTAATGTTTTAACTTCACTGCTGGGGGATTTCTTAGCAGCAACTCTAAGTGCTTGTTTGCTTGGAACCAAGTCGGACTGAATCTCAGCTTTGCACCCTGCAAGCCTTTTCGACACTCTTGATGGCAAGATTATACCCTTTCTTTTCTTGGATTTTCTTGAGCTCACGGGAGCTTCTTCTGCTTGTTTTTCGATCCCACTCGAAGGAAGATTTTGGTGGGAATCAGAATCTGTTTTAGCTAGTGCTTGATCAGTTGCTTTCATCTCTTTGGTTGGTTCAGCGTCTATTTTCTTTTCAGCATCCTTCATTGAACTTTCACGTGATTCATTTTCTTCAGCTGGTGCCGTGCCAATTTTCATTTCAGCATCCTCGTTTGAATTTTCACATGATTCATTGTCTTGAAGACTACGAGCACTATTATCTTGCGTTGGTTCAGAGATCTTAGCATCTGGTGCTTCCAGGCTTTTTGCACTCGAGCTTTCGCCACCTACAACATGTATATCACTTTTCAGAACAGCTAAAGTATGTAATTACATCATGCCAATCATCAAAACTTATTTCGGTCTTACAAATAGTAGATCTGAACATAAATGTATGTACCTGAATCTGATTCCCCAGGAGCTAAAAGTTGTTCTGTTTCGATGTGATCGGACAACTTATAATCTTGATATGATGACTATAAACAGAAAATAAACATTTTCAGAGAACTAAAATGTAAAAACAGAATAACTTAATACCAAGTACGAATCATCATCGTTGTTTGGTGGTATTTAGGAGCAAATCGTGCAAATCAACTCACATGGATTTCATTCTTAATCAATTGGAGATCATCACTCTCTATTTTCTTTGGCCTGGTCGCGCAGTTACTGATATCCCCATTTGCCAGATAACGAATAACATCTTTTTTTGAAGAAAATATGTAACCAATGTTTGGATCTATGTAGTACTTCAGAAAGTAACCAATAACTTATTAATCATACAACACAAGAAAAACTAGTAACATTACTCAAAGCAAAAGTGCAGTAGAAATCAAAATATTAAATACCCGATCATTTCTAATCTTATTTCCATATTTACTTGTCTTGATTTCTACTATCCATCCTGGAGGTATTCCGTCAGCTGATTCACTCTCACAGGCAACCTAGACATCCTTAAAATGTAAGGTGGTAGAAACATTTTGACGGAAACTATGATTAGTAAATTGAGCTCAACACAGAACAAACCATCTTGAAAGAATGCTTCCCCTTGTTCTTCCTTTCAGAGTTGCACGCTGAACTAGCTATAGGCATCCTTTGTGGAGAAATTACAGACTTTGAAGAAAGCTCATCCTCAACTTCAAGCTGACTTTGCGGAGAAATTTCGGACTTCAAAGAGGACTCATCCTCGACTTCAAGCTGAAACGAAAAGCACATAAGATATAATGCATCATATGAAGTTCAGGAACATGTAACATATAAGTCTCAAAATCCAAATTTCCGTTTTTGGCCAGGAGGACAAAGAAAATATATTTTTCAGCACAAAAATTAGAAAAAACAGCACACCTTAATTTTTTTGGCGGGAGTGTCACTCTGATTTTCAGTTCCCAGGAATCGAATAACAGCTGGCCTAGAATAAAATTTGTTTCTGGTTGATGTATCGGTATACACCTGCATTACAAAATACAGTGAGAAATCCAAAGTTATTGTATCCCAAGAATATGCTGAAAGACGTGATTGTTGTAGCCTAAAGCAGTGAAGAATATAGAGATGCAGGATAACCCCAAGTGCAATACCCAGCCTCACTATATTGAAGGCAGTATCAGGTTACAATATACCAATTTCCATAATGCATTCTAAGTTACACTTTTACATGCGGGAGTGTAACTGAAACAGCAAAGAAAAAACAAAAGAAGTTCTTTTTCCTCTATTCCATGGTTTAATTACATCAATTCTAGTAGTTTTATAGATATCAAAGATTTTTGGGGCCAGAATCCTGGGCAATTTCTCATGAAGGCAAGCAAGCCCAGCACATAACAAAGCATCAAAGGTGTGTCCAATTTTGTGTGTGCAGTTGAAATCTTCTTCATTTACATTCTTCTCGTTCTATAAAAATTAAAGGAAAGAACAAAGTAATAGTGGCATCGCAACATTTGAACAAACAACAACAATGCAATACGTGGAGCCTAAAAACTTAGTTGAATGAGGCTCTGAGTGACTGCGCTTTAGTTAATGTAAAGCATACTTCTAATTCGTAATGTAAAAAGATTGGCGCTGATTGCAAACACATACTTAGATCCCAAACGATAAATGACTATTTCAACTGAAGTTAAACCACCAGCGACCTAAACAAAATTAAAAAAGAAACGACAAGAATTTTAGAACTTAGATTGGCAACATATGCAAACACTTGTAAATCGAGGATTTTAACACGACCACCCTATAACTGATTCCAATGTGAATCCACTGAATGATTAAAAAAACCATATATCCACATGCTTCTTAATATATCACACTTAGCCAAATGCAGCAACTTTGTACAAGCTTTTACCATTCTAGTTCGAATCCAGAAAGATCAACAACTCAAGTAGTTTGAAAGCTATCACGAATCAATCAGACCTCGACTTTGTGTTAGTTGAAAGTAAAGAATAAGTTTATAAATGGAGATACATTGCATACTTTCCAAGTCAACCATGAGGCATAAATAACCGTTACTTTTCTTTTTAACGATGTCTAATCTTATCAGATCCTCAGCACAATCAAAATTAGAAATGTAAATAATAGTAAATAGCGCCATAACACGTGACAATATTTTGTTTAGTTCAAGGCTTCTCTAACGTTAACCAATAAACAAGCTCCGAAATTAATGAAATTCATCATATATAAGAGCAATTAAATTTAAGAACCACCAATCACATAAATTACAAATAAGGTATATTATAGTGTCAGCCAAAAGCCCACACTCCACCGAGCCAATTACCACAATTCTCTACCTTGTTATGACACAAAGCTGCTAAGCGACAAAGATTTAAGTTAACCAAAATTAAACCAACAATCGCCACCCCGTCCCGCCCAAACACCAGAAATTCAAAATGACGAGACAATAAGTGTCGAAACATAGATTAACGACACTACACGACGCGAGCAAACAAGATAACTCAAACCTTTTTACCACCTCTCCCCCCTCCGTCCTGCCCAAACACCGGAAATTCAAAATGAGAAGACAATAAGTAGATACATAGATCAACGACACATGCAAAAGATAGATCAAACCTTTTTATCACCTCTACCTGCTCCGTCCAGCCCAAACAACAGAAGTTCAAAATGACAAGACAATAAGTTTCGAAACATAGATCAACGACACGTGCAAACAAGATCAACTCAAAGATTTTTATCACCTCTAACCGCTCCGTCCCGCCCAAACACCGGAAATTCAAAATGACAAAACAATAAGTGTCAAAACATAGATCAATGACACGTGCAAACAAGATAAACTCAAACCTTTTTATCACCTCTATCCGCTAACGGCTAACCGATTCTTGATCCAATCCACTTAAAGATTGATTAAATCCAATATCCATTCGTCTGTTTACATATCTGTATGTATCTATATGCAGCAACTATATACGAGGGTTTTTATCTTTCTATATCAATCAGTAACTCTACCAATTCAAGTAATGGAAGAGCACTTCGATAACAACCAATATTCCACCAAATCAGCACTTCCACTGTTTCCAATTTTCAACGCACCGGCTATAACTACAAGTAATTCACGGAGTAAAGATCAAACTTTTGAATTCCCAATCTGCCACCGAACAATCACACAAACTCAGACCCACGATAAAGGGTGATTAATTGGACTTAAATGTTAACAAAACAATTAAAAAAAAAAAAAAAAAACACACACACACACACAAACAACATTTTTTACCTTGATTTTCCTCCCATCCTTGACTTTAATTTTCTCAGTAAAGCCAGGAGGAAGCCATTCCGGCGACGTCCCGGCAACCATTTTGACAGAATTAGAAGATTTATGACCAGCTACGGTGTGAACGCTGCACCATAAATACTTGCGGATTTGGGTCAAGGATTTGCTGCATAGGAAATGAAGATTTGGTGAATTAATATAGAAAAAGCGGTAGGTCTGGTGAATTGGACAAGAGCGTTCTTGGATACACGTGTTGACAAATATGCTTGCAATGCCTCAAAACTGAAAATACTGCGAGCGTGAGAGATTTTCTGTAAAGTGGGAAAACTGTATTGCTGGTGGCTAATCTCATGTCGTTTGCATAGAACTTCCGTAGTTTTCAGTTTAGTCAAATTCCATCTCAAATTTTAACATTATATCAGAATTTTCGTATCTATTATACTTGATAATTATTTTTAATACGAGTCAAATCGATTGGATAGAGTTCTCAGGAGTTCTATTCATGAACATGGATAATATTATTCTTTGAACTAATTTTTGAAAATGAGTCGAGTGAGTTTCAATCTCCATACATCTCAGTCTT
Organism: Primulina tabacum; assembly: GCF_025594145.1. NCBI lineage: Eukaryota > Viridiplantae > Streptophyta > Magnoliopsida > Lamiales > Gesneriaceae > Primulina > Primulina tabacum. The sequence continues at coordinate 1,840,264 of NC_134554.1, read as the reverse complement.
ATTAATTAAAAATCAAAACTTTACCTCATTTTATCAAACTTTTTATTACAAGTTATAATTATAATATTTCGATTTAAATATATTTGAAATAATATCGTCATCATTTCAAATGATGAAAGCATTGTAATAAGAATGGTCTTTTTTTTTTTTTGTAATCTTAAATATTCTTGATATATTATATATTTTATAATAATGCTTCCAAAATAAAGAGACTCTACAACACCGTGGTGCCAAAGTTCGGACACACTTTGAATTAATGATTATTATTGATTGCTTTCGAAACATTAATAATTATAAATGGACTAAATTGTAACAAGGTTACAGTTGAAGGACTAAACAGAAAATGCCATTGTGGATAGGACAAACATTCTTTATACTAGCAAAAGATGCACGTGTTATTATTATTTTTAATTTGATTAAATAATACTAAATAATTAACATGAAATTATTTTCGATTTAGAAAAATTGTTCGATTTAAATGAAAAATTTTGTTTTGATTTTTCTGTATTTAAAATATGGGGTGATTTGAAAAGATTTTTAGCATAGTAAAAAAAATAATTATAGAATCAAGTATTTTGATTTCCTCACAGTTATTCTAAGACCTGATGGATATAAGACGGGACTCCTATCAGTCGTTGCCTTCTTTCCGGACTGGTTCTGAAAATCTTCAATCTTTTGTGAATTTTCTGATCTCGGAACCAAATTCAGGCTTTGTAGAGAGAGGGTGGAACAGTAAATTTCCATCTCAATTCTTTCTTGTCGTACCACGTACGCTCGTTTCTTCATTTTGGATTTCGACCTTTTTTCGTTTGATTGAAATTTGTTGCGAAATATGTTGGATTTGTGGTGAGATTGTTGGATTTGAGAAACGGTTGATGGGCTTGTTTCAATATTTCTTGAAATGCTAAAAGATAGTGGTGGAATCTTGAAACGCGTAATGGGCTTGTTTCAATATTTCTTGAAATGAAATGCTAAAAGATGGTGGTGGAATCCAAGATTGTCAGCTGCAATTTGGAGTGCCTACATAGTGTCTGATGCTTAGGCCGTGTGAGATTGTTTGCGGAGTGATAGCAAGTTTCGGTTTCTTCTCCTTTAAATCCTTACTTTGAATTCATTTTTAGGACTATTGCGTTAGTCACCTCTTGTTTATGGTGATTTTATGCTTCATTTGGGAGTTGTGTCCTTTTTTGTACCCTTTAGTTGGAGGAAATGAACTCTTATGTTTATTTCCATCTACCCTTTTCTGGAACAGAACGAGTTTGGTTGAATGAATAAATGGATGGGCCTATGGCTTCAATTAATTATAAGAAAGAACAAAGCACCATAAATTCTTGCATTCGAGTCAAGTTAGTAGTCCAAGCCCTACACCATATCTCGCCGTGTGCTAGCATTCAATAATATCGTGGGTGAGGTTTTGGGTTTTGTGGTTAAATATGGTTCCCTTTGTTATTTACCATTTTTTTCAAATTCGGCTATCGATTTCATGTGACATATTTTGTTCCTTTCTCACCGCAACTCTTCTGGATGCTGATTGTTAACTGTTGTCTATAGATGGCTACATCACTTGAAGAAAGTTTGAATAGATTTAAGAAACAACAAGAGAAATGTCAGTCATCCCTTGTCAACATTGCAGCTAAAGCAGGATCATCTAAAACAACTTCCTCGAAAGTCATACCCTCAGGTTCATCATCTTCAGCGAACACCAAATCTCCTGCACTTCCAGTTAAATTCTCAAATGACACAGAACGCCTTCAACATATAAACAGCATAAGGAAAGCTCCTGTCGGGGCTCAAATAAAACGAGTTATTGATTTGCTCTTTGAGGTACTGCACCTCTTGTCTCCTGGGTTTTATTTTTTTCCAGAAAGAAGTTCATGCTATTTCTATGTGTTAATGTATTTGTTCTTTTCATTAAAATTGTCATGCAGGTTTGCTATTTTGTTCTAGTTCCTCATTAATGACTTGATGTTATTGCAATCATATTCTGTTTTTGGTATGACTAATAGAAAGGTTTAACCTATTGTGGATTAACCACCTATCTAGCATACTTATATGGATTGATAGAATGAGAGCTGATTTTTATTATTCTCGACGACCAAAGATGAGGCTCTTTTCATTGAATCTGTTTTGTGATTCTACATGTTGTATTGGTCGAACTCTTAACTAAATTTAGTGATTATATGTTTTTCCAGTTGTAACTTTTATGACTGCTAGCCTTATCTATGTTGCCTGTTTTGTAAGGTACTTAAGGTAGCTTTACACTAATCTGCACTGTTCTTAACAAATTTTATCCTTTTTTTCCTTATGATTGAGAATTCTCCTTAATGCATTTACTACTTAATTATTAGCTGAGCCTTGCCTGATTTATTAATTTATTTGTCTCAAGACTAGGCGAGCCTTCACACCTGAACAAATAAATGAAGCGTGCTATGTTGATTTGAATGCAAACAAGCCTGTATTTGACAGTTTGAGGAACAATCCGAAAGTGAGCTACGATGGGAAGCGATTCTCCTACAAGGTAGCTTCACTCCTTGCACAGCTCACCAGTCAAATTCGTTGGAGATTAGTTCGTTATTCTGGTCAATCAGATTTGTCGACTAATTACTTTTAGAAATATTTGTTTGCAGTCCAAGCATGCTTTGAAAGATAAGACCCAACTTCTTGTCTTAGTCCGGAAATTTCCGGAGGGTATTGCAGTTATTGATCTCAAGGATTCATACCCAACAGTCATGGAGGACTTACAGGTGACTTGCCATCTTCAATATCTGTCAAATTTCAATGTTTTTTTAGGCATATTCGCTCATCACTATATCCTATGACTATGAGAATGATCCACTGATTAATATTCTTATTAGGCCTTGAAAGCTTCAGGCCAGATATGGCTGCTATCAAACTTCGACTCACAAGAGGACATAGCCTATCCGAATGATCCAAGAGCAATCATTAAAGTAGATGACGAGTTGAAACAATTGTTTCGCGGAATTGAACTTCCACGTGATATGATTGACATTGAAAAGGATCTTCAGAAGAATGGAATGAAACCTGCTACAAACACTGCTAAGCGTAGAGCCATGGCACAAGTTCATGGTATTGCTCCCAAACCTAAAACAAAGAAGAAAAAGCATGAAATCAGCAAGAGGACAAAACTCACCAATTCCCATCTTCCTGAACTCTTCAAAAAACTCAATGTCCCCGGTTCCTGATACCAGATTCAACTTTAGGATTTATACTATGTGGTTTTTTCAATTGTTTTCTCATGGATGATCTATCAAAATACTTGATTTTTCTAATCCATTTTTGTGTTTAGCTGTAACTATTATATATGGAGAATTGCAGATAGCTGAACTTTGTTTTATTTCAAGAAACTGTTGAGATTTACAATGGCTAAGCCTTGTTTCGTACAAGGTTTTGATGGATTAGATGTATTTTATCACTCTTATTATTGTTGGGTGAGTTGAAATTCGCGGCTAGAATGGTGTGAGCATGATGGAAATGTGTCCTCGAATTGCTGTATTATATAAATTTATTTTCTTAAGATAATTTTGAGTTTGTTTTGGCGGGCAGTGATTTTATGATTATATATATAGGAAAACTGATATAGTTTAAGTGGTTTGTATATTGTCATATAACTGGCCTTTGATTTTAAGGGTAAACTGGTAAATTTAATAGCCCAACTCGGCGCCAATGCTTGCCACTTCCATTTAAATGGCGGTTTTACGAAGTCCACCCATTTATTCAAGTGACCACATATTCCATCCTCCACACACAATAGATATGCAATTTCAGGCTCAAGTTTTCGCTCCTTGCCCCCTTCTCAACAAAAGCTGCTTCCGACATGGCTCTCGCTCTAATACCCTAGAGTTTTCCAGAAAACCTGTTGGTTTAATGTTTACCAAAAATGGGATCTTTGGCGGCAAGATATCCGACTTTATTTTCCGTTTGATTTCATCTTCTTCTCTTTTTTTTTCTTTTTTTGCGGTTTTTGGTTCTCGATGTTATATGTAATACTTTTGAAATTGTGCTCTCAGAATCATTATTGGTTGATTCGCGAGGTAATTTGTGTCAGTTACGAAAGAAAGACGGGCTGGCTGTAATTGCTGCCATTGAAGAAGGGAATTTGGGCGTCGATATATTGAGAAAAAGGTTTTTTTACTTTTCTTTTTCACCCGATTTGATTATTCTTTGTTTTTTGTTCAAGTTTTTACGAATTAATGCGGTAAAATGTGACACCAAGGGGAGGGGTCGCCCGCAATTAAATCTAAATTTTGTTTACATTTATTTTTAAAACTTTAATTTCCATCCCCAATTTCATTAGGTAGCTCCACTTCATCAGCCTCTCCTCAGTTCAAAGAAATTCGTGTAGCACTGGTGTATTTTGAAAACAATGGTAATATAAATTGGTTAATTTTACAAATTTAACTATCTATGGAGGTTTTTGGGCTGAACTGAAGTATGAAACTTTATGATAGTGTTATGGTTCATCCGTAGTTAGAAATGTGTCTGCCATTTCACGAAGGTTGTCAAATTGAATGCTGGCCTCACTCTCTCAGATAGGATCCATGCTCATACTGTTGCTGTATATGAATCGTTGCTTCGTTTAGATGACTCTGAGTGGAAACATGTGTGCTCATGAAGTGGATGCTCTTTGTAAAAAGATGTAGTGTTTTTAACTAAATTTGTTATGTAACAAAACATGATAAAAATTACACATCCTAGGCACTAATATATGTTGTTTGTTATCTTTTAAACTTAAGTACCTCTATTACCACATGGAATTGAATATTATTTTTGGAATCTTTTTATCTTCTAATAATTTTTTCATGTAAGAAGGGAAATTAATTGGTAATCTTAAATTGTAATGTTTTGTTATCATTCTATTATTAGCCTTTATCTCGGATTTGTCACTAGGCAACTTATGAGATGCCTTAAATAACTTAGATGATGGCATCCATAACTTAGAACTACTGTAACCAACACCTTTACATGGTGTCTGGGTTCCCTTTAACTTCATTGAAGCAAGGACTGGTCTTCTCATTTTGCATACACATTTCTGCTCAAATATGTTGGATGCTTAAAGAGTATCATAAAATTAAGGAACTGTGTGTTCACATAGTGATACAAGATCTTCCCCACTTTTTGCAGAAAAGTTGTTGAACACATATGCTTACTCAAAGCAAAAAAAGATTTGTCTGAAGAGCAGGAACAAGTCATGTTGGATTATCTATACACGACACAATATCAGATGCGAGGAATTGTTGCTATATCATTAGGTGATCCTTAAATACTCACTATAAGATTAAAAGTGGTATACAATTCTGCTATATTTTCATCTTTTTTCTGTCCATTGTCATAGTTTAACTCGGAAAAACTTCTGCTTTGAAATTCGCTTTCTTATTATAAACTTGCAAAAAGCACGTGCGATACACGTAAATATTAATTATTTAATAAAAATTAAAATTAGATTTTTTAAAAAATAATTTGAATCATTTTTTTATTTATCTAGGTTTAGTCTTTTGTCATATTAGAGGAATAAATTAATTAAGAACTATATAAGAGTTAAATTTTATTCTTGAAGTGATATAAATTACTACAATAAATGTATATTATAGTGATAATTCATTAGCATTTGTTAAACTATTAATTATATATTATGTGGAATAAATAAAATTTTTTGATATTTCATTTTTACACTTACAAAAATTAGAAATTTACATATATATCTTATTGAATTTTTGGATTTGTGTTGATGAGGAGGTCATTTTTATCTTTTGACAATTGGAAAACATGACCAATGATTTACACTTTTGTAGGTATATAAATAAAAAAATATTTTTAGTATCAAACATATATTCATTTTTAATGCATAGATTTCCCCTAAATTGTGTAGAAAATTTTCATGCAATTAATCTAACAAAACAAATTTTAAGGGGATAGTAGAAAATTTACAATGAAAAACTTTGTTATTCTTTTACACTTTTATAAGTATAATAATTAAATATATATATTTTTAATATTTTTAATGATCTTTTTAAAAAAATTAAAAAATCTATTCTTTTATTATTTTTTCAAGAATTATGTATCAAGAAAATGTCATTTCTCTAATGTATTTTTATTATCAAATATCTATTCAATTTTTATGTAATATTATTTTCAAAATTTCTTATGTTGCAATTTTTTATTAAAAAATAAAAACACTATTATGATCCTCATATATTTAATGACTGTGTAGAAAATTTTCATGCAATTATTGTAACAACACACAATTTATGGGAATAGTAGAAAATTTACAATGAAAAACTTTGTTATTCTTTTTACACTTTTATAAGTATAATAGTTAAATATATATTCTTTTAATATTTTTAATGAAAAATATGTTTTTTTTTATTAAAAAATCTATTCTTTTAATATTTTTTCTAAGAATTATGTATGAAAAAAATATTATTTCTTTAATGTATTTTTTATTATCGAATATTTATTCAATTCTATGTAATATTATTTTCAAAATTTCTTATTTTACAATTTTCTATTAAAAAAATAAAAAACACTATGATCCTCATGTGTTTAATGATTTCAAAAAATAAATGCATCAATTAAATAAATAATCAATACATTACAAATTCAATATCCCAAATTTGTCCCTGAATTTTATATACTTTTTCCACCAATGCACATGCAATTAATACAAACAATGCATAGTTTTTGGGTAATATAGTAAAATCACAATGCAAAAACTTTGCCCCTCATCCATATTTATATAGGTATATTTTTCTATTAAAAAAATAAAAACACTATGATCCTCGTGTGTTTAATGATTTCAAAAAATAAATGCATCAATTAAATAAATAATCAATACATTACAAATTCAATATCCCAAATTTGTTTTATATACTTTTTCCACCCATGCACATGCAATTAATACAAAGAATGCATAGTTTTTGGGTAATATAGTAAAATCAAAATGCAAAAAGTTTGCCCCTCATCCATACTTTTATAGGTATATAGATATCACTTTTATGTTTTATCTGATCAAGGTGTCTAACTTGTTAACAACAAACTGCCTATGGTCTTTAGTGAAACATTGTCGTTTAACCTTTATATCGTCTCCATGGTAGTACTAAGATATCGATGAACCTGAGTTCTTTAAGAGTGTTTGTTTGCCAATGTTACTTACATACCAGATGATTTGATGAATTATGGTCCCTAAAGTATCATCTGGACACTTTTTATTCCTGTAGGACGTATTTCGGATCAAAATCCTGAACAGTATTCCCATGCTATCTTCATGCGTTTTCAAACTAAAGAAGACCTCACCAAGTTCTACCAGAACCCTTTTTATGTTGGAGTTCTCAAAGAACACGTGATGCCTTACTGCCATGTATGCTCTGACATGTAAACACCAATATCTTAGTTCATTTGTTTTTTTTTAACCTTGTAGCATAGATTATCTTTATTTTTCTCTTATTTGAAGGTTTTTACCTGCAGGGGGTTATCAATTTGGATTATGAATCTGAAGTAGAAGATGATATCCTGCCAATTTTTCGGAAAGGAGAGGTTGGAATCACCATTTACATTCATATCTTGCAAAAACAATAAGATTAGAGTGCTGAGATTTGTAATTAGATACCCAAAACCAATTCTAACGATTTCATTTCATTTACATAAATGAAACAGCTATGTTAAGGTTTTTCATGACTTTTTATGGCAGGAGTTTAACTATGGCGTTGAACTCATCCTTCTCGTTGCATTTATGAGCAGTTCCTTAGGTGAGTTAGCGGAAGATGCATTGACTTCTTTGACAAAGCTGACACAGGAGTTTCCTTCATTGATTGTTCAAGCTACTAAAGGTGTTATTTGAAGTTTTTTGAGCTCATTCAATTTACCCTCATGATTCCTCAATTCACTGGAATTGACGCACATCACAATTTCCTATATCAATTTGTTGTCGTAAGTTATCGTTGATATTGTGTGTTTAGCTACATCTTTATGTATGCTACAATTGTGTTTCATTCAGGTCCAAGTTTGGATATAAGCAATACAAAATATACTCATGGGGTAGTTATACGATTTCGATCATGTGAGTTCTCTGTCTTTTCCAAAATATATTATCTTTACAAGAAATTTTATTTGATGCATTATGGAATCCTAACTGTTGGTTATTCGAGCAGCTGAAGCTTTCAATATGTTCATCAACAGTTCTGATTACAATAATGTAAGGAACCTTATCTATTGGCATTTTTTAACATATTTAATTTAATTTTTTCACCAAAATTTCTTGAGATTCCACTGAATTTTTCAAATGATTTCATAGCTTAGCTGATTTGGTCCTGTGATGTATGCTTCTGTGTGTTGTCACAATATATGGCTTTCCCATGAATTAATCATTCTGGCTTGTCTATATTGCATATAAACTTTGAGTAAATTTTACGGGAAATGAGGTAGGACTTGGGGGCGTGATCTTTGTCAACTAATTCTTGTTGTTTGAAATAGAAAGCATAAATAAAAATAACCGATAAGTCCTTTGCTGCTTCTCTTGTCATCAATTTTTCAACTAAATGCTTGTATAAAAATACTAACGATTATCAATTGAACTTATCAAAAAACAGATGTGGAAATCTAAATTTCAGCCCATCATACAGAAGGCTCTGTATATCAATTTTTCAGTAGACCCTGTTGGCTCAGAGCTTATGTAGCAAGGTCTGCCTTACAATTATCCCTTCATTCATGTTCAAATCAGTTTACCCCTTTATTCAGGTTTCAATCAATTTCCTGAATTTAAGCAGGATAGCATCTAAGTCATCTCATTAAATAGTTGCTCATAATATGTAGATTAATTCTCCTTTTTGGGCAACGATAACTCGTGAAGAATAAGGATTATTTTTTCCTGACATTTTCCGAATTTGAATGGAGTAACTGTGGAAACTGATTAACTATATAGGAAGAGTTGGATACTGTTTCCTCCGCCCCTTTAATCGGATGTAAGTCTTCTTGATGCACGGCCTTCTTGTGTCGCTATACAACAAATTCACTTCATTTTATTCTTGAAATGTGAGAAGAAAGAATATATCTCACACTTGAAATTTGGAAATTCATATTTCATATGCTAGCGATTTTTTTTAATTCTTTTAGTTTCGTTATGGTCAAGTTTATGAAATTAGTTAACTTTTTGTCTATTTGCACATGGTGTTTATTAACTTGTATGTTAATTGTTGTTTATTAACTTGTATGTTAATTGTTGGACATGATTAATGAGATGTTAACCTTAGGGTAATCGAACTCGACCCATAAATTGACATCCGGAAGGTTATCTGTGGCATGTAAGGGACGATTCCAACAAGAGATGGAACAGTCTCCCTTCCAATTTTAAGGATAAAAAATTCTCCAAAATTGTGGTGTTTTTTTTTTTTTTTTGTAAAAATAGAAGCTTCTTTCCCCTAAAATGCATCAAGGAACAGTTTGGGTATAGAGTTGTTTAGATCAAAAAATGATTTATTAAGTTTTTGTTTCAAATGCGGATGAAATTTTATATTTGGATGCAATTACAAAAAAAGAATTGTTTTATTCTGAAATTGAAGGTCTGAAACCACATCTTTTAATCTATTTTATGAAGTAATTTCTGACAACAATTCCGATTTCTTTATCCGAACATAATGTTTTATGCAAAAAAAAAAAAAACGTTATAAAAATATTATGTTATTTAATTCGACTCCCCCATATTACTCTAGCTAAAAATTCCAAGTCCGTAACTTGCTTTCATTAATTTCGTTTACAACATCATTGGATTCTTATATTGCCAGCCTTTCGAGTTTTCATAGAAAAGACATTGAACAGTGTCAATTCTATTATTTATGTAATCAATTTCTTAATGATAAGTGCTGCTGAAAACATGGCCCGCCGTTGCATAAATATCTAATTAAATTGCGGACTCCGCAGCACGCATTAATTTGACTTCTATACTCTGAGTTCACACATTTTTTAAATCAGTCTCTAACCTACTATTATTGGCTGTTTTGTTGTAGTTTGATGCATTATTTTGCCACATTATATTTCCATTCCCATTTACTTCTTAACTTATTCTTGAATCTTGGCCAGCCTTTATATATATAAAAAAAGAAGCCCAATTACTTTTTATGTAACATAAATTGTAGTGTTCTTCAACTACTAGGCTTTTTAGATGCTATGTTACATGAATATTCTATGACCGGCTTCGGTTTTTAACGGATCGAAATGCGTTACCGAGGTTTTGCTTTGTTCGGACAAAACTGGGCTAGAACAATGGTTCATAAGGTGGTTTAAATAGTCTGGCTAATTTCATCTGTGTACCAGAAAACAGTAACTGTCTGCTGTTGTATGAATTCAGTGATATTCAACAATCTTTCTAAAATCATATGTAACAGTGTTTTCTTCTATATTATTGTTAACATACACACATTTCTACATTAAGAAAAATGGAAAACAAGACTAGCAAGCGACTGTACTGTACTGCACATCAACTGCAAAAACTTCTCGTCTGGTCGAAGAATTTTGTCCAAGGGTTGGCCTAATATTACAGCTATAAAACGGCCTTAAGTGTATTTTAAAGGATAAACTTACAAATATTTCACCTATCCTGGCTCTGACACTGTGAAGTCCCCCAGTTATGGAAGAACCAAGAAACCCATCAATTGTGTAGAGGATTAGGTCCCCCTGGAGTTTCACGATTCGAAGCTCGATATATTGATTCATCTTCTTCTGTTCTTGATTCCTTTGGGGATTGTACAGATGAATACCGAGAAGATTTAGACTGGAATGTTGATGATATGGCCTTTGATTCATCGAATACTTTGTCGATATCTCGACTACTCGAAATCGAAAACACAGTGAGTATGATCAAGATCAGCAGCAAAGAGATTTGGGGAGAAAGGATTTTCATTATTTTTGTTCAAAATTTGTAAAGATATGGAGTATAGGAGGAAGAGATGATGGGGGGTGGCTGGAATTAGTTATTTGACAAAATGCTGGCTGAATGTACATGTTGGCCACTCTTTTATTTATGTGCTGACCCCAATCTCAACTCTAAAATTCCTCATTTTATTCTTATTAAATCAAAATTTTCTGGTATTACTTCTGTTTTAAATATGATGTTGACTTCATATAATTTTTTCACTATATTTTGATTCTGATTATTTTTTATTGATGTAAAACAAATTTAACATAATTAATTGATGAAACGACATTTGGATTATAAATCCAAACTCACAATAAATTATAAATTTTAATTTAGATAATTTTGTACTGCAATAATATGTACATGAGAACATAATTATGTACATAAGATAGTTTTCATGTGGAAGGTACTATTAAAAATAATTTACTTCGACTAATATTTAGTTCTCTGAGAAATCAAATTATGAATATAATACTTATAATTTTTTTTTGTTATTATTATTCTGTAAATCGCTTTTATTTGAAGTCACAATGTAAAAATATATTTTTATTAATATTTAAATGTGACAATTTTGAAATATTGACTTTTTGACAGTTTGAAATATTCATCTTAATCCTATTGATTATTAAATAAATATGTATATTAAATGATTTTGTGAATAATTATTTTGTTAATAACGAAAACTTCATGTGCCGACGGATTGCTGCACATGATTTTAGGGGATTTTTAATTATTATTATTATTATTATCGCATTCTCATTGAATTGAATGCACTAATTAATTACAATGAATAGATGTTTTCATAATAAATTTGAAGGGTCATTATGTACAATATATCATTATTATACATCAGACTGAAAAGGAAGTTGAAAAGTGACAATTATATATGTTTTAAAATAAATAAAATGAAAAATCACCATGAATTTCACCTATTTAATCTTTCTCATCTAAAAGATTTATGGAATATTTTTTTATATAAATTTTCTTACCAAAACATTCATCGTGTTAAAAGCTAATTATTTTTCCTAAATTGCACTTGCGTGATATGCTTGAAAATATAAAAAGAGAAACCAGTACTATCTACATTATAATTTGAAAATCAAATTTTTTTCCACGATTTTTTTTTTAAAAATCTAATAATATTCTTGAAATAGAGGAAATGAAGGCAAAGAAAACTTGTGTGAGACGGTCTCACGGGTCGTATTTTGTGAGACGAATTTCTTATTTGGGTCATCCATGAAAAATTATTAATTTTTATTTTAAGAGTATTACTTTTTATTGTGAATATCGGTAGGGTTGACCCGTCTCATAGATAAAGATTCGTGAGACCGTCTCACAAGATAACTAATCAAAAATAAAAAGTAAATAAATCTTCACCTTAAAATTACTAGTAATTATTTTGTAAAGCCATAAAAAAAAAGATAGCATAAAAAATAACACTCACCTTCTTTTTTCTTTTTTTTTTGGTTTACTACATTTATAGATCGCTTAAAAACATAATATATTCAAAAACACACATCATATTCGTTTATATAAAAAAAAATGATGGAAATTGAACATTGCGTCGAAATGATATTTTATGGTCGCTGTAGCCCATCAAAGTGCCGATTCTCGATTATGTCTTACTTTGATATTTCAACTACTACAATATATTACTATTTACAAGTCAAATAGATTTACTATATATGAATTATATTTGTCTTCATCAGCCCATTGTATCTTCAAGATTTGAAAAAATTAGTATTATCGCTGTTGGAGAAGAAGAAAAATCCATGCAAAGGTGTCACATTCCTTTATTATTATGATTTTACATTAAGGTCGTTTTCGTATAACTGTTGGGAATTATTGTCTAGTTTCATCAAACAAATAGAATATTATTAAATTATTTCAATTTGGTGAAAGGGGCCGGATCGCATGAAAGGGTCTCGCTAATATTATATTAACTTATTTTTTCCAAAGTAAGTGACTTAAAATATGTAGTTTCTAAAGTAATTTAAATACAATATATATACATATTAAGATAATGACTCCAGAAACGACATACAAATTTTATAACTATATCTATCAAGTAGATGGATTGATTACTGTAACTATTCATTGTATTCATCCTAGCCATTGAATTTGTTCAAGTATTCAATTCAAATGATTGACTGAATATGTTTGTCATTAGAGAATCATTTTCTTGGATGACTGCTAAGTCAATCATAGTACTTCAAAATAACATGTTCTATTTACACACACACACACACCGTATATATATATATTCAATCTTGTCATTAGAGAATCATTTTCTTGGATGACTGCTAAATCAATTATAGTATTTTAAAACAACATGGTCTGTGTGTGTGTGTGAATAGAACATGTTATTTTAAAACATATATTTGATCACCTTCCCAAAAAATGTACGCTTTTTTTCTTTGTCAATGGAAGGAGAGGAGGAATAAAAATACATTTGCTTCTCGTGGCAATTCTCACAATGTTAATGATAACTGGTCCTAGATCATAAGTCGGAGGAGGAATAAAGATGTGCCTTCGACCTAAGAAACATAAGTAAGAACTTTTTTCATATGAATAGTTTGAAAGTAAGCCTCTCTTTGCGTGGCATTGCAATACAAACAAAATATGTTTTCATATCATCGAAACAAATATGATCACTATATAGATAATCTGATATACATAGTGAAAAATGAGATAGTGAGTCGGCAAAATAATCCCGAGACCACAGCTGAGGGAGATGAGCCAAGAACAAATTTATTCTTCACCTCAAGAACAGAAGAAGGTACCTAGAACATGATACTCGAACCGGCCCGGACAGACTGCTCCATTGCTCAAAGATTAGCCTGGTAAATTCTTGAATCCACACCTCAACAAATGAAGGTTCAAGGTATGTTGTACGAACACCATTATTCGCATTAATATGTTATTTTCATACTTCAAATATCTCAGATAACATAACGTTCTCCCCTCGTTACCAGTTCCACATTGAAGTTGAGAGCCATAGAGATACTTGAACCATAAAAGTACCATATAACAACATAAGGAGTAATCAGTCTTTCTAAACATTTTATCAGCAAAAGGGTTCTCGATGACACAAGGAACTGCAAATGTTGAACCAGTATTTACCATATCAGTAACATATTTACCAATCAACAATGTTTTCTCACAGTAGAGGAGAATAAAATATGGAAACTGAAACTCGACAAAGACCGATGTATAAATCGTTCCATGCAACAGAACATTGTATCCCAAATTTATCAGTAGAATCATCCTTTTCTTGGAACTCATTCAGGTATAAATGACCGGGCTTGACGAGTGTGGATTACATCATGTTTTTTTAATGAATTGGCCAAAAATTGCCCTGTTCAGAACAATTTCAAGGTGTCCATAACCAATGGCATAAATATGCAACTCAGACGATTACAACACAACTGAACATGCTAAGGTACTTGAGAAAATTTTTTTGAACATGTGGAAGTATAAGAACCAAAACTCGAAGTAAAGCATTGATTTCAACAATCCTTGAAACTTAGCACTGGTCGTTACAAGATGCAAAATGCAACATCAACAAAATATCCTATTTCACCGATATTACAAAGTCCAAGATTCGAGTTGCAAAATAGGACATTGCAATCAAGGCATGGAACACAGTGATCCTAACAAAAGCTGACAAAAAGGTTGAAGCATAGCCAAGTTCTAAAAAAACCCTTCACCGATGTAGTCTAAGATTCAAGAAAAATAAAATTGACAATTGCAAATGATCCCCAGAATCCCTCCACCGAAGCCAAAACCTAACCCTATCCCCATCTTTTAATCTTCTCGATAATATCATAAATGACCTCCCCCATGTCCAGTTCCTTCATTGGCATAAAGGGCCTCTTCAGATCCAACAGACTCACAAAAATCTCTCCACCATCCTCACGTATTTCAAAGCAGCCTCTCCTGGGCTTCTCAGGGTTGACCAGAACGTTGACTCCCGCAACCTCTTTCTCCAACCCATTCTTCACCTGGACAGCCCTGGTTCTAAACGAGTTGCATTGTTTGCAGTGCTCTATGATGATAGTCTTAGACGTACCAGGAACCGTCGACTCAGCCTCCAGTGACGGCGGTGGTGGCGTTGTTTCAGATTTTTGTTCAACAACGTCGGGGGTGGTTTTGGTCTTGGATTTCTTTCTCTTGGGTGGCTCTGGGTCAGCGGGAGCGGCATTCTCTCGGCGGGTAGAGCTCCGTGTTACTCTCGTCGTACCGGCGGCGGCGGCTTCACCGTTTTCTTTCACTTGTTTTCTTTTGGGTGCCATAATGCAAAAAGAGAGAAGCTTGAAATACCAACACTGTCCTGCAGTCTCAATTTATTGCGTGGTGGCTTTTGCAGTGGCAGCCTTATCTGATCTCAATCGTTGGTTGCCAATTTTCCCGCTCTTTTGAACGGTTCAGATCATGCTCTCTACAACCAATTGAAATTTACTTCCTTGGTTATAATAATAATATAAATAAAGGGTATGTTATTTGTTGATTATAGAAACAATATTTAATATTATTGTTTACAAACATTTTTAAAATAATAATAAGTAATTCGTGAAAAACAGAGATTGCCTCGTAAAAATGCTTTATTTTTTAGTAGGTTTTTTTGAGATAATCACACGAATCTTTATCTGTGAGACGGGTCAACCTTACCAGTATACACAATAAAAAGTAATACTCCTAACATAAAAAGTAATATTTTTCATGAATGACCCAAATAAGATATCTGTCTCACAAAATACGACCCGTGAGATCGTCTCACACATGTTTTTGTCGTTATTTTTTGCAATCAAAGCTGGAAAACATCATGCCAATAATTTTCCAAGTTATTCTAAACAATTTTGTTGGTAATAGTGTAAGTTTTGCTAAGGCTATGTCCAACCTACTTTATTTAACTATTTTGTTGGCAATAGTGTAAGTTTTGTGAAAAAATTATAATTTTATTTATTTAAGTTCGTCTCTTTTAGATCTTATTTAGGAACAAGAGCCTGATGTTTGATATTTAATCCAATATAGAAATTATTTAATATAAAGTAATAAACTGTTAGGATAAAAAGAAATTTAGAATGAGTAGTTGAATAATTTTTTAAAATTTTTCTTTTAAACTTTAGCTAGTCTTAATAGTTTTTAATATATAATTCTTGAACATATCGACACAATTTGACCACTGAGAAGTCCGGCATTGTCCGACTGTTACTAGCGAGTTATGAGTAATGATAAATTCAATTGAGTGATCTTTTAACAAGTAAAACAAATCAATGAACTCAAGCGGAAAAGTGTAAAGATGTGTAAAATAAATAAGACGAGGTATATGGAAGTTTTAAATATAATAATCAGTATTTTTCTACATTTCTCCTTCTATTCAAGGAAAAAATTTCAGTTGAAAACTTTGATTGTTACAACAGTTTGCAATAACTCGCATCAACTAAGATATATCCTAGTTCCTACGCTGAAAACTCCTAGTATCATCTTTAACGGCATATAAAAAAATCATTGTCTATCATTGTTCATTACCGTGTATTTAAACATAGTGAATAACAAACTCCGAAAAAATAATGAGAAAAAAAGTTTGGTGATATTTTATCTTAATTTAAGACATTCTATTTTATCTTAATTTAAGACATTCTTGAACGACCAGAGAAATCAAATAATGTGTATTGATCGGTCAAAAGATATTCTGAAAAGTCTGGCTAGTATGCAGATATTCCGTCTCGAGTCTTGGGAGCAACTTGATCTTTCAGAGAGTTTTGCGACTTACTTTCGGATATCTAGCTGGAATAATATGCAATCTAACTAGAGCTAAAGACATCCCGCTCGAAATATTTAAATACATTAAAATAAACAACTAGATCATGAAACATTTTAATATTTTTTATTAACATAAAAATTAATAATTTTCAACCTAGCAAAAATACTTAATTAGTTACTCGAACTAAATTATTTAATTAATTATTTTTTACGTTTAATTCATAAACTTATTTTGAATAAAGAATTAGTTTAATATTAAAGTTTAATATGCTATGAAAAGAAATATTTATTCCATCACTTACTACATTAAATATTTGGAAAACAAAAATAGATATGTAATTAAATATGAATTATTTTTTTTATTTTTTAAAATTCGAATTTGAATTTGATATTTCTTTAAAAAAATAACCTACATTTATATAATTTTATTTATACATAATACTATATTTTCAATATTTTAAAATAATGTAGTCGTGAATTTTTTGTATAGCCCTTAAATTATTATTATCATCATTATTATTATGTATCTAAAATAGAATTTAAATATAAATATTTTTAACATGACCTAAAAATAATTAAATTTTTAATCAAAATTTGCTTATCTAATAAATAATAAAAATTTTGATAATTTTTTTTAATAATAACATTTTTACTCGGTTTAGACGAAAAAACAATCTAACAATAGAAAATTGTTATCGACATCTGAGTGATTTCATGCGTCCTCAACCGCATAAAGGAATTATGTAAATGATATGAAAAATTATGAATTTATGGTTAAACTTGTTGGATCATTCATAAACTTGTGTTATTATATGTGGGATCTTTGTTTGTCGAATAATCCATTGATTATTGAATTTGAATAGACTTGGCCACCCATTAAAGTCTCCGCGTTAGAAAGAGCGGGACCGTTGACTTTTTTCGTCTTCGGGTCGTTTTCATTTTCGTTTTGGATTTCTTATGCTGAAATATTCAAAATTTAATAGTGGGAAAGAGACCACATGTCATAGAAGTCAAGTTTCTGCAACTATTTTAACGTGATCCTGTGGAAAATTTGAAAGAAAATAGTACAATATTATAAGGAATGTATGCTGCAGTGTATACTTACCAATGTTTCCCTGGACTTTTATCTCAAGCATAGAAATGATTGGTAGGAAACTATTCTTCGCTCCATCCTATGTGTTCGTTTTACTCGCTTTTTGCACACAAATGCGTATAATGGCTTCAACTTCAAGCACAAATTATAATGGAGATCATTGCTTGGAGAAAGAAAGACTCGCTCTCCTGAAGTTCAAAGATGAGCTCATTGATGATTATGGCCGGCTCTCTACTTGGGGAAGTATGAAAGACTGTTGCGAATGGAACGGTGTCCGATGCGATAACAGGACTAATCACGTTGTGGTACTGGATCTTCCAGCTCCGAAAGTCGACAACTTTTTTCTATCTACCCCACTAAGAGGTAAAATCAGCTCTTCTTTGCTTCGATTGAGTGAGTTGAAGTATTTAGACCTTAGTAACAATGATTTTAACACCATCCAAATCCCCGAGTACATTGGTTCTCTGGAAAAATTGCAGCATTTGAATCTCAGTCATTCGAACTTTGTTGGTCCACTCCCTTATCGTCTCGGTAATCTGTCCATGTTGCGAGTTCTTGATTTGAGTGGCAATGAAGATATTGATGCGACTGAACTTGATTGGCTACCTGGTTTGCGTTCATTACAACATCTTGACCTCAGTGGACTTAATCTTTTTCAAGTAGCAACATGGATGGAGTCGATAAGCACATTGAAAGAGCTAGAAAAATTGTTCTTGCGTAGTTGTGGGATTCAAGAAACTCTTGGCAACTTATCTCTTCCATCCATCAATGGTTATAGGCCTCTTTCTGTCCTTGATCTTTCTTCAAATAGTCTAGGCAACATTTCAGTGTCTTGGTTTCTTAACTTTAGTAGAAGTTTAAGTTATTTTGATATCTCGTCGAATAATATAGAAGGTAATATCCCCTGTGCTCTGTCGGGTTTGAAGGCCCTTTCCTATCTAGATCTCTCCTTTAATAGTTTTGGAGGTACGATTCCTGATTATTTGGGAGATATGATGTCCCTTGTATATCTTGATCTATCCGTCAATAAGTTAGAAGGAAAGATTCCTGATTCATTGGGAAATATGATGTTCCTTGTTCATCTCGACCTCTCTGGGAATAAGCTTGAAGGTGGAATTCCTAGTTCTTTAGGGAAAATGGTTTCCCTTTCCCGTCTCAATCTCGCAGGGAATAATCTTCAAGGCGGAATTCCTCCATCTAGTGGAAACTTAAGTAGCTTAACGTCGTTTGATTTGTCTGAAAACAAATGGGAAGGGCAAGTAGCAGACTTGATTATGTTTTTATGGAATTCAAACATGTTAGAGTATCTCGATTTAAGCTCGAATAGTTTTTATGGTTCAATACCTCCTCTGTCAAGATATTCATTTTTGAGGATAGTAAGTCTTGAGAGAAATGGATTGAATGGGTCTTTCATTGAAAAGAAATTAATCCTTCCCCATCTCTTGATATTAGATGTGTCTGGAAATAGACTTATTGGATCATTGCCTGATCTCTCGTCATGTTCATCCTTGGAAGTTCTGAATCTCGCTGACAACATGTTCAATGGAACTCTAACTGAAAGCATTGGATATCTTTCCAACCTCGACATGTTGGATATTCACATAAATCAGTTCGAAGGCACAATATCAGAAGCCCATTTCTTTAACATCTCTCAGTTGGGAGTTTTGGACTTATCTTACAACTTGAACCTCTCTGTGAATATCAGTCCTCAATGGAATCCTCTTTTTCAACTGGGTACCTTAAAGTTGCAATATTGTAAACTAGGGCCAAGTTTTCCAAGATGGATCGAAAAACAAAGACGAGTTGCAGTTCTCGACATGTCAAATTCTGAAATTTATGACAACATCCCAGGTTGGTTTTGGGACAACTCTCATTCCTTACAATATTTGAATTTGTCGTTTAACCATGTTCATGGTATCCTTCCTAATTTATCATCATACTACAACCTTTCAAACGTGGACTTCAGCAGTAATGAGTTTGATGGTTCTTTACCTCTTTTTCCCTCTTCACACATGGAGGTTGTAGATCTGTCAAAAAACAAATTTTCAGGGGAGGCTGCTAAATTTTGCAATGCTACATATGGCTGGACAGTTCTTGATCTTTCGGAGAACCAGCTTACTGGAGAGCTTTCTGTAGATTGTTTCAAGAACTTGATGACTCTAGAATATCTAAATTTGGCAAACAATAATTTTTCCGGAGAAATTCCTAATCCAGACGACTGGTTTTGTTCTCTTGCTTCACTGCATCTACGAAACAATAATTTTAGGGGAGAACTTCCGAGATCACTGACTGAGTGTAACCGTTTGCAGATCATTGATCTGGGGGAAAACCACTTCACTGGAAAGATACCAACTTGGATAGGAGAAAGTCTGACTGAGCTAGGGGTTTTAAGCTTAAGATCAAATGAGTTAAGTGGCAGTCTGCCTGCAACCTTGTGTCATCTGGCAAATATTCAAATCTTGGACCTCTCGACGAATAAAATTTCTGGAATCATTCCTAGATGTCTATCCAATTTCACTACAATGAGTTCAAAACCAAATATTAGTGAAGAGAACGGGCTTAGATTTCGATTATTTCCAAAAGCAGCAGCTTCCTTTGATGACAGTGCGTACCTAACATGGAAAGGACGCGAGGCCATTTATACTAAAACTCTTGCATTGGTGAAAGTCATTGATCTCTCGAGCAATATGTTAGTTGGAAAAATTCCATCTGAAATTACAAGTCTCGAAGGCATCATAGGCTTGAATCTTTCAAGAAACAACTTGGTTGGATCAATTCCAAATTATATTGGTCAGTTGGAATTTTTAAACTTTCTTGATTTGTCTGAAAACAACCTCTCTGGTGGCATACCTATCACCATGTCGAATATGAGTTACCTTGGACTCTTGGACTTGTCATTCAACAACTTGTCGGGTAAAATCCCATGGGATGGTCACTTGCAGACTTTTGGTGCTTCAACCTACACAGGGAATCCGGGTTTATGCGGTCCTCCACTTATAAAACCTTGTCCTGGCGATGAAACTCCTAAAAATAATGAAGCTCAAAGTACTGGTGAGATATATGATTTGGAGAAAGAAGACGGAATCATCAGTTTGGGGTTTTTTGTTAGTCTGGCTCTTGGGTTCATTATTGCATTTTGGGGAGTTATCGGGACTTTAATGTTAAACAGTTCATGTTGGACTAAAGTTTTCGATATGTGGAAGTCTGTAATATTTAGACAAGGTTAGCCTGCAAAGGTGCTTTCTGGTTTGTGTCTGCGACGGTGTGATTAAGATAGAGATACATTTCGAAGAGAAAATAAGAACAAAGATGATGTGAAACGACATAGAGATAAATAAGTAGCTTATGTATGAGTTATAAGTTTTAAAAATCCATCCAAATCTTTGGGTTGAACCAAATATAATTTTTGACAATTTATAGTTGTACATTATATTTTAATGTTTGTATGTTAATGAATTCTATGAAATTATTAAAATTCTATTGAAACTTTGAATACCTATAGATTTTTATAGAGTTTTGAAAAGTCAATGTTGAATAAAACTTGACTTTTTAAACTCTATAAAAATCTATTTTGAATACCACTATACTTCTATAGAATATGTAAAAGTCTCAATTGAATATATCTAGACTTTCAAAATCTACAAAAGTCATTAAAAATTAATAAATCTCCTACATTGAATATACCCTATTAAAACATTTTGTTGGTTTCAGTTCCAAAATCAGCTCTTATAATATATAAATTTTTGGCATAATTGTTAAATAATTAGTTTGATGGTCTCACAAGCGTCTGCTATATATACCTTCATGCATGTCTATGGATCGTGTATGCATGGTGGATTAAATTCATTTGAATTTTGATAAAATAATATATAAAATTGTGGGTAAATATAAATTTATATTTTTTACTTTGCTAGCGAAAGAATTCAATTTTAAAAAATTATTATTATTATTATTTGCTTATGGTGATTGGACAACCTAAGCCGACCCACGACCCTGTTTACTGGACTGGGTTCCTTGTTCTGATAATGGCCCACCGAAATTATTGATTTTCATTTGGAACCTGAATGGGCCATCTTATTTCTCTGGACTCCCATAAAACAACCTTGAACTGACTCGAAATAAATAATTTGATCATTTCTTTCTTAAACTTTTATAGAGCTTTCATTAATTTTTTTTTTTTAAATTTATGGACGTGAAATTAATTACACTTCTATCAGACGTGAAATTTATCTATCATTATACAATCACCAATTTTTGCAACCAAAAAAATACATTAAGCAAAAGTTATATAATTGTTCTGAATTACGTTTTAACATGGTCGTGGATAACATATCTGTTATCTTATCAAATATATTATCTTGAATAATGATTGTATTGAAGGGTATTTATATTTTTAACCTTCCCGACACATTAATTTTTTTAAAAAATGTCATTCGTTTGGTAAAAAACACATAATGTAATGTTATTTTAACAAACAAATGTCATATTTTTCAAGAATATTTGGAAAGAATGTCGTTTTTCAAAATTTCTCCCGAATAATCTCTGATCCCAAATAATTGGTAAAAAAAATAAACTTAAATTTTGAGCACATGGATTGGCTCCATTGTAAAAAACACAACACATGCAATTTTCATGTAATTATATATCCAAAGGCTTTCAAGTCTTTGTTATGTGCTGGCGATTCTGCCAGTTTTAAGTGTATCAGATGGAGACTTCCTCACGTGCCAACTGAGATTTTTGGTTGTCTGGCACGTGACTGTCTTTCCTCCCTTTCTTTTTCTTTTTCTTTTTCCACTTTATCTTTTTTTTTAAATAAAACTATTAATAGAGTTCCAAATATCTTGGTGTTTTTTTTATAACGTAAACAGATAGTAATTAACATTTATTTTATCTTTAGTTTGTAAACATTGACCAACAGTAATTTTGTCGCATCCAGTCTCAAAAATAAATATTCTTTTTTTCCACACATCATATGAGCAAAATGTGTATCGTTTATTTAGTGTGATAATCGTCTATGTTTAGAGAATGATACATTAGGGTTGTTATATAATTTAAAAGATTTGACTCGTACGAACATTCACCGTCAACTACAACTTTTGATAAAACGACAAAAATAGGATGAAATTTGTTAAATTGTTGTCCTCATCAAAGTTTTGGATCCATCTTACGGTTTATGCATAGTTTGTTTCCAAAAGACTTCTATTTTCTTTTTCCAAAAATAAAAACAAATCGTGTTAATGCAAAACTCCAAAATGTTGTGTACATTATCCAATTGTGCATTTATTATGGGGCCAAAATTATCACGGGAGCACTTTACGCTGTCTCCTTCACGACCACAATGTTTGGGACTTTAGATTTTAGCCACTCAAACTTTTGTAATTTCCAATCTCTTTGTTCTTTTAATTTAATAGCTCCCCTTTTTTAGATTAAATAAATAAAAATTAATGTAACCCAAATCCAAAATGTTTTAAATTATTCTGTCATACAAATATTGAAGAGAAGCTAAGGATAACACTGGCTAGGCAATCGTTTAATGATTTAGAAGTAAAAATTAGTGTTTGGCTTCAACGTATTGTATATGTAAATCACCTCGAATGAAATTTTCACATAATTCTGTTAATCTCATAATAGAAAAGGAGGAAAATTATTTGATGGATTAATAGACTTACAATAAGATTTTACTGTGTACATTTTATTAATTTTAAGTTGGCATTACGTTGCAAAAGAACGCAAGGCTTGTGGGGTCCGCTTCAATCTTGGGTAGGGGCCTTGGTAAAAAAAATAATAAGAAAATAAATTATTGTCTAGAGGTTCTGTTGGGATGTTGAGCATTAGCAATGAGGAAAACTATTCACAAATTATATATTAAAATGAGCTAGGTTTCAAATCGTCCCGCTATGTAAAATAGATGAGCTCACTGGCTAGCAGTTTCTGGACGAACTAAAATGGTGGTTCGACCCATCCTATCTCGCCTAATGGTTGGTTGTGGCATGTTGTTGCAGGACGGAACAATTCTACACATGATTTATAAGGATATCTACAATTCTTATGTTTATCAGGTGAGGAGAAATTAAAATCGATAGAGTGGATTAGGTTTTTCGAATTCCCTTATTCAAACCCATGATCAATAAGATCGCAGGCATCAAATGAAGTACCATCTTAGACATGATTTTTCTTTAACCTTTCATAAAGTAAAAATTTAGGAACCGAACATAGCTAGACTTGGCATGAATTTTCTTGGGTGCATTAAAGGAAACAAAAAGTGGTCCGACCATGTGGTATTTGGTACCACTTTTTTGTTGGTTAGAGTTGGTATTGTTCAACGAGAGTTGGGGCCTCGGGGTGGCGGTGGGTGCGTGGTGGTTGAGGGGTGGGCGTCGGGTTCAGCCTATGATATATCAGAAGTATTTATTTATTTATATTGGTTCCACAGAATTCCACGGTTGGTCAATTTTATTTACCTGGATATTAAATTGTAGAACAATGGTAAATAAATTCGTAACTCGTACACCACATATTCAAATTTGGACAAAAACTTGTGTGAGACGGTCTTACGGGTCGTATTTTATGAAACATATCTCTTATTTGGGTCATTCATGAAAAAATAACTTTTTATGCTAAGAGTATTACTTTTTATTGTGAATATCGACCCGTCTCACAGATAAAAATCCGTGAGACCGTCTCACAAAAAACAACTCTATTCAAATTTGAGTGCAGAACCATTCCTTGTATATAAACGCAAGTCCAAATTTCACCGTCCGATTATCAAATATACAGTCTATATTATATTATATTATATATATATATATATATATTAATACTGAAATTGCTGTCAACAAACCAATATACCAAACGTTAGGTATTCCTTTATAAGGGCACCCGCCAACAATGACACCACTGTTGTGAAAAAGTAAAAATTTATGGTAAAAAGTAAAAATCTCAAACTCTCAAAATTTACCAAACTACACACTTTATAATATTTTTCTCTCTACTCAATTGTGATTTTCTTCACAAATGAGAGATCTATTTATAGGAAATCTTTACAAATAATCCAAAAATAAAATACATCATTACCTACATCATCACACACTAATTTTCAATATTTACAACTCTTATTTTCAACATTCAAATATTCAACATTCAAATATTCAATACTCACATTTTAAATATATTTTTCAACACTCCCCCTTGTGATGATGATCATAATGATTGTCTTCATTACGTGTTTTTATACTGCCTCGTTAAAAACCTTACTAGGAAAAACCCATTGGGATAAAAACCATAGTAAGGGAAAAAGAGTGCAGTCACGTAAACTCCCCCTCATGTTGACACGAACAATTCTTCACAAATTTCGTAGATTGCGCATCCCAATATTATATATGTGCTTTCTGAATATTGACGTAGGAAGTGCCTTTGTGAAGAGATCTGATGAGTTTTCACTTGATTGAATGTGACGAACATCAATACATCTATTCTTCTCAAGCTCCTTGGTGAATGCGAAGAACTTAGGAGGAATATGTTTAGTTCTGTCGCTTTTTATGTATCCTTCTTTCATTTGAGCAACACATGCAGCATTATCTTCATATAGTATCACAGGCTTCTCATCAGATGATAATCCGCATGAAATTTGGATATGTTGGGTCATTGATTTTAACCACACACATTCACGACTTGCTTCATGTAGTGCAATAATCTCGGCATGATTTGATGAAGTTGTTACGAGCGTTTGTTTCTGAGAACGCCAAGATATTGCAGTGCCTCCACGAGTAAATACATATCCAGTTTGGGAACGTGCCTTGTGTGGATCAGATAAGTATCCAGCATCAGCATAACCAATTATACTTGGATTAGCATCTTTTGAATACAAAAGTCCCAAGTCTGTCGTTCCTCGTAGATAACGGAATATATGTTTAATTCCGTTCCAGTGTCTCTTTGTTGGATATGTGCTAAATCTTGCCAACAGATTCACGGCAAAAGATATATCAGGCCTTGTACAATTTGTAAGGTACATAAGGGCACCGATGGCACTTAGATATGGTACTTCTGGACCAAGAATATCTTCATCATCTTCACATGGACGGAATGGATCCTTTTCTATGTTTAATGATCTAACAACCATTGGAGTACTTAAAGGATTTGCTTTATCCATATTAAAACGTTTAAGGATCTTTTCTGTATAATTTGTCTGGTGAACAAACATTCCACATTCTTTTTGTTCAATTTGTAAACCCAGACAATACTTGGTTTTTCCAAGATCCTTCATTTCAAATTCTTCCTTCAAGTATGACACAACTTCTTGAATTTCTTTATTCGTTTCAATGATGTTTAAATCATCAACATATACAGCAATAATTACGCATCCGGATGTTGTTTTCTTAATGAAAACACAAGGGCATATTGAATTATTTACATATCCCTTTTTCATCAAGTGATCACTTAGTCGATTATACCATATTCGACCTGATTGCTTTAACCCATATAATGATCTTTGTAATTTCACAGAATAACATTCCCTGGGTTTTGAACTTTGTGCTTCAGGCATCTTAAATCCTTCAGGGATTTTCATATATATATTACTATCAAGTGATCCATATAAGTAAGCTGTAACAACATCCATAAGACGCATTTCTAAATTTTCAGATACCGCCAAGCTAATCAAATACCGAAACGTAATTGCATCCATCACAGGAGAATACGTTTCTTCATAATCAATTCCAGGCCTTTGAGAAAAACCTTGTGCAACAAGTCGAGCTTTATATCTTACTATTTCATTTTTCTCATTTCGCTTTCGAATAAAAACCCATTTGTATCCAACAGGTTTTACACCTTCAGGTGTAAGGACTATAGGTCCAAAAACATTACGTTTATTTAGCGAATTTAATTCAACCTGGATGACATCTTTCCATTTTATCCAATCCTGCCGATTTTTACATTCACCAAAAGATTTTGGTTCATGATCTTCATTATCATTTATGATGTCGATTGCCACATTATAAGAAAATATATCATCAATTTCATCTATATCTTTTCGGTTCCATATTTTTCCAGTATTAATATAATTGATAGAGATTTCATGATTCTCGTCAGTTTGTGGTTCTGACAGAACATTTTCATCATCATGTGTTTCTTCAGGAACACCATTCTCTATTTTGTGATCATCATGTGTTTCTTCAGAAACGACATTCTTTATTTTGTGATCATCGTGTTTCTCTATGAATTTTCTTTTTCGAGGATTTTTATCCTTTGAACCGACTGGCCTTCCACGCTTCAGGCGTTTAATGACATCATGAGTATCTTCCATTTGTTTCTTTGGAATTTCAATTCGAGCAGGGGCATTTGCAGCATGTATATATGATTTAGTTACCCCTTTTGTGTCTGCAAATGCATCTGGTATTTGATTTGCTATTCTTTGCAAGTGTACAATTTGTTGTACATCTTTTTCACATTGTTTTGTTCTTGGATCCAGATGTAACAATGATGATACATACCATGTAATTTCTTTTTCGGTATGTTTCTGTTCTCCCCCTAACATTGGGAAGATTTCCTCATTAAAATGACAATCAGCAAAACGTGCTGTGAACACGTCGCCTGTCTGAGGTTCAAGATATCGAATGATTGATGGACTATCATAACCGATATAAATTCCAACCTTTCTTTGAGGTCCCATTTTCTTTCGTTGCGGTGGTGCAATAGGCACATACACCATACATCCAAAAATTCTCAGATGAGAAATGTCTGGTTCTTTACCAAATGCAAGCTGCAATGGGGAGTATTTATGATATGCACTTGGTCTGATGCGAATTAATGAAGCAGCGTGTAAAATTGCATGTCCCCATATAGAAATAGGGAGCTTTGTTTTCATTATCATTGGTCTAGCAATCATTTGCAGACGTTTAATCAATGATTCAGCCAATCCATTCTGTGTATGTACATAAGCAACAGGATGCTCAACAATGATTCCCATAGACATACAATAATCATTGAAAGTTTGGGAAGTAAATTCACCAGCATTATCAAGTCTAATTTTCTTGATTGTATAATCGGGAAATTGATTCCTCAATTTTATTATTTGAGCAAGTAATCTTGCAAATGCAACATTTCGAGTTGATAATAAACATACATGTGACCATCTGCTGGAGGCATCAATCAATACCATAAAGTATCTGAATGGTCCACATGGTGGATGGATTGGTCCACAAATATCACCCTGAATACGTTCAAGAAACATTGGTGATTCAGTTTGGATTTTGACTGGTGATGGTCTTATAATAAGTTTTCCAAGAGAACATGTTTTACATTGAAACTTATTATTCTGAAAGATCTTCTGGTCTTTCAGTGGATGACCATGTGTATTTTCTATAATTCTTCGCATCATTGTTGAACCAGGATGTCCCAATCGATCATGCCAATTGGTTAATATCGAAGAATTATCAACTACCATGTTTGATTCAATGGGACTTATATGTGTATAATGCAATCCAGTAGGGAGCATTGGTAGTTTTTCAATCACATATTTCTTTCCTGATTTATATGTGATAAGACACATATATTTCTCATTCCCTTCATTCATTGTTTGAGTATCATACCCATGGGAATATATATCATTAAAACTCAACAAATTTCTTTTCGATTGTGGTGAATATAAAGCATCATTGATCAAAAATTTTGTACCATTAGGTAACAAAAATTGTGCTTTACCACATCCTTTAATCAAGTCTACAGGACCTGATATTGTATTCACCGTTGTTTTTGTTGGTTTTAGTTCCAAGAAATATCTTTTATCTCGGAGGATAGTGTGCGTTGTACCACTATCGGGTATGCAAACTTCACCTTTGCTCATAGCATTTTCCATATTTCAACTTCAAAAAATATATGCAATGAAATAAAATTACTGACAATAAAATGCAAAAATATAGCACACAATAAAACATTATCATATGGGCACATAAAATATTTTACATATTTATTCCACCAGCAAATTGATCATTGTCTGAGAAATCAATCAGAAAATCTCCAGCATCAAAATGAGTTAAATCACTCAAAGATTCACTTTGTTCAGTGAAGTTGGTCTCCTTTTCTTTCCCCTTTAATGATTCTTTATAAAGTTTACAAAGATGCTCAGGGGCTCGACAAATATGGGACTAATGTCCTGGAGTACCACATCTGAAACAAGAACTTTCATATCTTTTTGAGTGATTATCATTAACACTCATATTTTCATGATGCCTTTTCTGTGGATGGTTTGGGACGTTCTTTTGAGATGAGTTATAAAAGTAACTATCTCGATTATTTTCAAAACCACGGCCGCGTCCACGACCACTTCCACGTCCACATCCACGACCACGACCACGACCAAGATTTCGTCCACGACCAAAATCTTGTTTATAACTTTGATTTTTGGTTTCCAGATTTAAATTCATTTTTGCTTACGACATTTACTTCAGGAAATGTCGTTGAACCAGTGGGTCGTGCCTGATGATTTCTCACTAAATTCATTTGTTCGAATCTTTCTTTTAATCCCTTCCACAAAGCCATGGGATGCCAACGCAAAAATATCATGGCTTTTGCCTTTTCTTGGGATGTTGATATGCCATTTTCTTTTATGGTCTCATTTAGACCCAATGACTCAAGATGCATTTATACATCGAGAGTCCATGGCATATAATTTTTTTCCGTGATATCAAGAGCAATGAATTCGAGTTTTGCCAAGTTTGACATGGTGGTACTAAAAAAATTACGATGTATTTTATTAGTTAATGAATATTGCAATACAAAGTAATGGATAAACAACAAGTACGAGTATTTGTAAAAATAAAGAAAACACACGAGGAGGATATTCTCCGATAAATAAAAGACTTGTGAGTATGATAACCAAAATAATTAAAAATAACTTTGAGAAAGTCATCTTCTTTTTTTCTTCGAAAAATTTGATGAAGAATAATTTTTAGAGAAGAAGAGAAAGTTGGAGTGATTGAATGTGTTTGTGAGATGATATTTATAGGGCAAAAACTAGCCGTTTTGTTACCGTTTATGACCGTTGGTGTACAAAAAATAAATGTATGTATTTGTATACTTTTATGGTAATAATATGGTGAATATAATATTAATCATGTTTAAATAATTATGTGTATCATATCACATTATTATAATGAGGTGTCGTAAGTTATTTTGTTTAAAAATCTTATAGGCTTTTATACTTGTCGTATCCCTTACCGGGAGTGTGGGATGTCGTCTTAACATCCTCCCAGGATTTATAACAAGTTTTTGAAAAATTTATTTTTATTATTTCTAATAATAACATTATATTATATATTAAATATATACACAATAAATAAATAACAGTAAAATAAATATTATTACTTTTGTTACCTTTTTCTTCTGTTTGGAGCTTGGAAAAGGATGGAGGACTTTTAGAGCTTCGTGCTGATAACGTGTTGTGAAAAAGTAAAAATTTATGGTAAAAAGTAAAAATCTCAAACTCTCAAAATTTACCAAACTACACACTTTATAATATTTTTCTCTCTACTCAATTGTGATTTTCTTCACAAATGAGAGATCTATTTATAGGAAATCTTTACAAATAATCCAAAAATAAAATACATCATTACCTACATCATCACACACTAATTTTCAATATTTACAACTCTTATTTTCAACATTCAAATATTCAACATTCAAATATTCAATACTCACATTTTAAATATATTTTTCAACAACCACAAATTTTTCCTGTCATTATTATTTTACTCGTTTTATTAAATATTGATAATAATTTTGACTAAACTAATGCACATCGTACGATATATTGACCCTCGATTTAATGCTCTCATTTAATTTTATGATGAATGAATATAATAAAATATAAATACACCGGTGAATGCATTTTTATTAAAAATAAAATATATCCAATCCATTCTTAAATAAATTTATAATTTTTATTTGGATAAGTTTTTAGAGATCTCAAAATAATTATTTTATATTATATTATTTAATATTTATCTATTAGAAACGGGATTTTGATGCTAAAAACTTGATATTCCAAATGTATAGTATTCATATCTCTTAGATTTTTGCTTTAGTTGGCACTCTGATTTTTTGACTTAAAAACAAATCAGATATTTATATAAATATCGAATTGTATTTAAATATCACATTTATTGGTCAAACTACTTGATCTTAAAATATCAATCAAACAATGTAGAAACATGAAATCCGAAATCGAATCTTGCTTTTTTTTTTTTAATAAAAAAAGTGGATATCTGATTACATGAATAAGTTTATTCATTAATAAAATATCAATTAATTTTTTTCTCAATCACAAATAAATTATTGAAGTTAAAACATAAAAGTCGATCCTTGTAAATATAATAGATCTATTCTATATCCAACACACATATATTTTCAAGTAACTCTCTTGTTTGACGATGTCACATATTAATTTTTGTGAGACGGGTCAACATGATTTATATTTAAAGTGAAAAGTAATATATTTAATATAAAAAATAATTTTTTCATGAATTAGGTCGGGTTAGAGATCCGCCTCACAAAATTGAGCAGTGAGACCATCTTAAATGAGTTTTTATATACATCTGTAATGTATTTTGTGAGAAGGCCTCACAGATTTATATCTTAAACTATACCCGGTCTAATAGGATATCTATAACAAAATTAATCCGAGAGACGATTTCATGAGAGTCTTCGTGTTGTAATAAATATACAAAACATTTAATATTGCATTTGAAATTAGTTAAATTAATAATCGGGGAGAGTGGCATTTTCAAAGTTAAAAGATCATTTTCAGAACATAAACTAATCGCCTAATTTTAGGAAACTATTTACGTAACCTCGCATCGTCGGAGATTCCAAACGTGGATCTGGAAGCAATATTGTCGGTGGATATAAACCTGGCCATTTGCAGTAGTAACCTTTATTTACACGCCTGGTGGCAAAAAAAAAAAAAAAAAAACAAAACAAACAAACCAAAAACAAACAGAACTTTATTTAATTAATATTTTATTTCGAACTTTTTCGTAGAACATTAATTTTATTTGGTTAAATATAAATTTACTGACTTATTAATGAGTAGGTCTCTTGTGAGACGGTCTCACGAATCCTTATATGTGAGACGGGTCAACCCTATCGATGATCTGTCTCACAAAATATGACCCGTGAAACCGTTTCACATAAGTTTTTGCTCTCTTATTAATGCATCAAAAGATGTATAAATGAGAGCCAATCATTCAAAAGACAAATACGTATATATAAGTATTCCATTTATAAGTAACAAATAAGTATTAAAAAGATATTATAGGAAACATTTAATCATTCGATTATTGTTTAATTCAGTTATAATAAGTACCACACACACACACACACACACACACACAAAATCAATATTTTCTTTTATTATATTAAGTAGGCTTTGGGGAAAAAAAACTTGCAAACTAATAACAATCAGTTATGGACTCCTACTCCCTACTTATGGGATCCAATAATTAGGATTTTACATTTTCATTTTGCCAATACTTCTACATTTCATTAAGCAAGGCATGTATTGATTTTTTTATCCTTCTACGTTAATGTTAGGTTATAAATCTAATAAATGATTTATCTCATAAGATTTGTATATTGAATTAAATGATATAACTTTTTTAGGTTTATAAATTATTCTTTATTAGTTTTAAAATTCGATTTGAAATATTTGTAACATCTACGTCTATAATTATAAATTCTCGTTGCGAGTAGTTTTAAGCATAAATAATATAGGCTCTCTTTGTACGGATACTTTTAAAATGTTTTTAGTTTTTCATAGCTGAACAAATGTTCAAGATTTTGGTAAATTATTTTTTAAAATGTGATTTTTTTTGAAAGAGAGTTTTGAAAATATAAGTGAAGGGTCGAAATATGGGTCAAAACCGGGTAATTACTATTTGAAATTATATCTAATCGTACTTTAAATGAGGATAAGTAAAAAAAAAAAAAACCAATCACAAAAAAGAAAAAGAAAAAACCTTTCAATCGCGAACCCAAAAAAAATAGAAAAAAATTTATAATTAAAATATTTTACAGAATAATTGTTTAAATATATTCTTAAATATTTTTAGTTATAAATATATTTTTATAGAATATTTTTCAAATACATGTTTAAGTCTTAAAAAAACTTTTAAATTTTTATATATATTTTTTAAAAAACCTAATAATATTAAATGAGAAATAAAATGCAATTTATTATATTATATATAAATAAATCAAAAAGATCACATCACTTCAAGAGCAGTAAAATGGTACAAAAATATAATAAAAAATAATACAGAATAATTACACACCTGCTCGCATCTCACTCTTAAAGGAGTGTATTAAACAATTACATGCACGTCATACGTATAGATAGAGAGAGCTCACCACTGATGGAGTTATAGCTATGGCACATGCTTCCAGAGAACAACCAGCAAAGTAACAAGAAAAATCTCTTGTTTAGATCTGCTTGGCCATGCCCATCAATTCGATCTTTATTTTTTGTTTCTGGGTTATCATTGTCGGTGCCAGTTTTCCGTTTTTTTTTACTGGGTTTCGCACAGCATTGTCTCTGTCATCCAGCATTTTAGATGTTTTAATCTTTTCTCAGGTTTAAACTTGAAGTGGGCACATGGAATTTGGGTGCATTTGTGTGTTTTGAATTGAATGATGGTTTTCTGGGACTGCACGCCGGAGCTCCGGCTGGTTTGAGGTTGGGCTAGGAAAGATATGATGTCTGAATGAAAGTAAATTAGCAAAAATGTTCAAGTCGGCGCGATGGAGGAGCGACAAGAACAAAGTGAAAGCTGTTTTCAAGTTGCAGTTTCACGCAGCTCAGGTATAAT
Organism: Primulina tabacum; assembly: GCF_025594145.1. NCBI lineage: Eukaryota > Viridiplantae > Streptophyta > Magnoliopsida > Lamiales > Gesneriaceae > Primulina > Primulina tabacum. Next base: position 1,806,621 of record NC_134554.1, on the reverse strand, counting down.
GTTCATTTGAGTTTTCTGATTTAAGTTTTTTTTCTTGGTTTGGGGAAGAAATCCGTTTCAAGATCGAATTCTTGCTGTATAAGCATTGGTGTGTTTCGATCCATTCGTCAATATTCCAATTTTTTTAATCTGTTTTTCTTTCTTGGAAGAAAGTGTTTGCATCTACTATGTAAATCTATTTCAGATTAAGGAATCATGTTTGCATTGTCGTTTTTTTAACTCCTCCTTTGCATCGTTTTCTTGGGAAAAAAAAAGAAATATTATTCAAATTTTTTTAAGAAAATGATGTTAATCTTGGTGATCTATATGATTTACCTATTGAATCTTTAGTTGACGAAGGTGGTAGGGGATGAATTGATGGTATCTCTTATTCCTGCTGACACTGGAAAGCCAACAGCGAAATCCGATAAGGCTGTAGCTCGCGATGGGAGGTGTTTATGGGAGAATCCTGTGTATGAAACTGTGAAGTTTAATCGGGAGCCGAAATCAGGGAAGATTCATGAGAGGAAATACAATTTTGTTGTCGGAATGGTAAGAGACGCCCTGAAGTTTAGCTCTACTTTACTGCCAAGTGAATTGTTTGTGTGAATACTGAATAGTTCTTTTCTTGGTGTGCCACAGGGGCCGCCTAAAGCTGCACGTATTGGAGAAGCCTCCATTGATTTTTCGAGTTATGCTGAGGCTAATAAGGTCACATTGGTGTCGCTTCCCCTTGAGAATTCACATTCGGAAGCCATATTGCACGTAGGTCTCTCATCCGTTCTATGCGAGGAACGAACTAGGATCCTGGAGAGAAGTACCTACCTAAAACGAATAATAATTTCCATGTTTAGTTTACTAAAATGTATCTACTTTTTAGTTTGTATTATGCATGGAAATGTTCCACAAATCGATGACGATAAAGTACTCATGATCAATGGATTTCTGAATGATTTTTACATTGTATTTTTGGAAGGATTATCATTTGAATTAATGTGTCTCCACAGGTGTCGATTCAGAGGATACAGGAGTCTATTGATCAAAGGTGCTAATAAGAACCAATTGCATCTTCATCTTCATCTCCATCTACCATTTGAACGTCCATTGCCACTAGGATGATTGCTTAACTTGTTCGCTCTTTGCAGAGATCTTGGAGAACTAGAGAATGTGAAAATGAATTCAAAAGATCACAGCTTGAGGGCACAATTTCTCAATAACGACATAGATGGAACCACAAAAGACGATTCGTTTGAGGTTGAGGTAATCCCTTGTTTTTGAGCTAATGGCTCTTTCTTATTATTTAATATGTTCACCTGTCTGTGTGTTATATTGAACGTGGGTGAATAGTTCTAAAAGTTCTTCACTAACAGGACGCACGGTTCAACCAAGATAATACACAAATTTCTGAACCAAAAAGGAATGGTCGAACATCTAGTGAATCTGATGTTACGTTATCAAGTTCTGAAAGCAGCTCAGGAATTGACACGCCTTGGGAACCCCAGATCAAAAATGATAGTATTCATTGCGGAAATGGTGTATCTCAAGGAGCCAAATGCGATGAAATGAAAGGTATTTATGAAGAGCATCATAGATCTCAATGGGACTGGATTGAAAATTCAGCCCTTGAAGCAAGTACAGACGACTCTTCCAGCACTCCACGAGAGACCTCTCTACGTCAGCATTCTGAATCATCATCAGATGTGGTCGAAAATCTTCAATCCGATGTTGCTGCTCTATCCAGACAAGCTGAGATGTCTGAGTTAGAATTGCAGGCTCTTCGGAAACAGATAGTGAAAGAGAGTAAACGAGGGCAGGACCTCTCACTGGAGATTGTTTTCTTGAAAGAGGAGAATAGTGCTTTAAAGGAAGAATGTGAAAGGCTTGAAGGTTTTCAGAGACAATCCCATTTGAATTTTGAGGGAGAAGATTCTCGGATACTTGTTAAAGAGCTCCGGCAAGAACTAAATCACACAAAAGAACTCAATGACAACCTTCGAATTCAACTTCAGAAGACACGAGAATCTAACGCGGAGTTAATTCTTGCGGTGCAAGATCTGGATGAGATGTTGGAAAATAAAAATCAAGAAATATCTAGCCTCTCCAACAGATATTTGGCATTAATTGACACCAATAAAAAGTCCTGCGAGGTGGACCCTGTGATTGAAACGGATGATGAGGAACAGAAGGCACTAGAGGAGCTCGTGAATGACCACAGTGGGTCGAAGGAAGCATATCTTCTTGAACAGCAGATAGTGGATTTACGTGGCGAAATAGAAATCTTCAGGAGGGACAAAGATGAATTAGAGTTGCAAATGGAGCAGCTTGCCCTCGATTATGAGATTTTGAAACAGGAAAACCATGAAATGTCATATAAGCTAGAGCAGAACCAGATTCAAGAACAACTCAAAATTCAGTATGAATGTTCATCCTCTTATGCTACCGCACATGAACTTGAATCCCAGATAGAAAAATTGGAGAATGATCTTAAAGTAAGATCTAAAGAATTTACTGGTTCATTGGTCACGATAAGTGAACTTGAATCTCATGCCAAGGGCTTAGAGGAGGAGCTCAAAAAGCAGGCACGGGGATTTGAAGCTGATCTTGAAGCTCTTATGTGCTCCAAAGTTGAGCAAGAACAAAGAGCAATAAGAGCGGAGGAAACGTTGAGAAAAACACGGTGGCAAAATGCGAACACCGCAGAGAGACTTCAGGACGAATTTAGAAGGCTTTCTGTGCAGATGGCATCTACATTTGAAGCCAATGAGAAAATGGCAATCAAAGCTCTGGCTGAAGCAAACGAGCTGCGTTTTGAAAAAATACGTCTTGATGAAATGCTTGCAAATGCTTCTGAAGAACACGAATCGATTAAGTATCATTACGAGGCAAGATTGGATCAAGTTTCAAGCAACATGGCATTAATGGAACAACAGAAAACTCAAGCTAAAGAAACTGAGAGGCTCCTCTCGGAGGAAATTTTAACGATTAAAGAAGAGTTAGAACAATTGAGAAAATCAACTAATGAAATGGAGTTCTTAATGGAGCGAGGGAATAATGAAAGAGCTGAACTGGAAATCTCTGTCACATTGGTAAAGAATGAAGCCGAAGTGTTGCAAAAGGAACTAAACAAAATGAGATGTTTATTGGAACAAAAAGAATTGATAGCTGCAAATTTGCAGTCAGAGCTCGACACTCTTCATTCTCAGTACAACGAGTTGACACATAATTTATCTGATGATAAGTTAAAAAATGAGAAATTGAAAGAGCAAGTTCTGCAGTTACAAAATGATCTAAGGGAGAGGGAAGATGCGCTCAAGAGCATGGAGAAGAAGACGAAGGATATCAATGGTAGAGGAAATAAATCCACACCTCTTCCTCGTGGAAACAAAGGCGTTGCAAATCTTAAGGAGCGAATAAAGTTGATTGAGGTAAACCTATGTTATAGCACAATATTGAGTTTTCCATCTTTAATATGTTTTAATGCTACTTTAGAATTTCTAATTCAATCTCTATGATGAAAGGGCCAAATTGTGTTAAAAGAAACGGCTCTAGAAACATTGAGTAACTCGTTCTTAGAGAGCGAAGAAGAACTTCAAAACGAAATTCGGGAGTTGGAAGAGAGACTGGAAGTGCTCGACCAAAGCAGTGCTCTTCTTTTTGAATATGCTGTTGAAAAGGTTTGTAATTTAGCCGTTTGCTGCTTTCATAAGAAATTTGTAGGAAATTGTGACACGAGCTGTCTCCTGTGAAGCAGGTGGTCGCTCCAGAGGCAAATGGGGCTGGAAATTGTACATCAAACCAAGAATCGGCCAAAAGTGATGGAAAATTGAGCAAAATGTTCAATACGTCCCCCATAAACGATTCTGCAATGTCATCAACTAACTGGTATGACTACAAATCTAACTCAAGCTACCTAAAAATAATATATAAATTTGTATCGAACATTCATAATTATTTTCTTTGATTGACTGTATAAATTAGACTTGAACTTTGAATAAAGCGGAGCTCAGTTTATAAGCTAGAATGTAATAGAATGAGCTCTGACTTTTAGTCTATCCGAGTTCAAGATCGAATAAAAAAATGACCTTTTCAATGCATTTGCCACTGCAGGAAAGATCCAAATTTATCCAAAACGGTGCTAAAGGATTCCACGAGTACCATGGGAGATGTCGACGAAAAGAGAAATGAAATGGCGTCACTAAAGGAGAAGAACAAGTTAATGGAAGAAGAGTTGAAGGAAATGCAGGGCAGATATTCAGAAATAAGCCTAAAGTTTGCAGAAGTAGAAGGTGAAAGACAGCAGCTTGTTATGAGATTACGCAACCTTAAGAATGCAAAGAAGAGGCCATAACAGGTGCATTAGTCTGTGTTCTGTGTGCAAGGTAAAATTAACCAGGTTTTGAAGGTGCATTTTGAGGAGTAATATTTTTTGGAAATTGCAAAATATGGTTTCTTCGTTCATACTCTTTCTTCTTTTGTTCAGTTGTTGAACGTAAAAGAATACACCAAGTAAAGTGATAATTTCATCATATACACTGTATATGCCTATGCACGTCTTTCTTTTTTTTGGGCCTTTCTTTTATGCAATGTAATCTGTTTGGGATTATGTATAGAAAACGAGTAAAGTCTGTGTTTTATATTAACCACCCTTTTAATTTTAATTACTTGGGCAACGGGGAAAAATGAAATGAAATTGGATACACACTGCTTTATTAAACGGGTCATCAAGAAATGATGTGGAAAGAAAGAAAGAAAGAAATAAAGATCCCAAACATATATTATTATTATTATTATTATTATCATTATTATGAAATAAAAGCAAATTTATTTAATTAATTTGCGCAGAAATGCTGGCAATAACACAAAGGTGGGAATCCAGGGGTATCTAGACAATACCCCTGTGGATTGAAGTATTCCCATTTCTTATAACACTCATACTTGCATTCATCTTCGTCTCGATTCCGGCATATCCCCAAACCATCAACGCAAATCCTATTCGTCCTCGAACCGGGACTCGGGATCGGACTTGATGCATCAGCAACCCCTGAATCGAATCCAAATCACCCAATTAGATTCATATAATATATTAATAAAAAGATTTATTCGACCATGAACATAGGATCGAGTCAAATTAGAGATAAATATAACCTGAGGCCAAAATGAGGGCAAAAGCAACAAAGAAGGCTATGGTGAGCCTGGCCATTGGCTTAATTTTTATGATTAAAAAATACTCTCTGAATAGTATATCTGCATGGGACTACTCCCATATATATAACAGCGTACGTAACTCGAGATCCTTTCATTTAAAGAACCAAATCTTTTTATGATCGAATAGGAGATTGTGAATCGTAATTAACCTAGTAAAATATTAATCGAGGGATTTGTTAATTATTATATTTTACCTTTAGAGATAATGTCAATCACCTACAATATTCATGATATTGTACAGACTAGCATTCCTTTTAAGTAAAACTTCTCGAGTTGTATTTTAAAAGTAGTTAAATTAACGCAAAAAAGTGGTCTGGATTCTCCCCTTCAGAAAGTAGAAATATTGTTTTTTCCCCAAAGAATGATTTGTTTTTAACAAAAATAAAAGTTTTTAAATTTACAACTTCTATTTCACTAATTCATAGATATATCAAAACGAGCTAGTAGGGTGGACCGGCACAGGACCCGCCGCAGCCCGTCAACGGATTAGCCCAATTTGACAACTCTAATCTATTTCTAGGATCACCAACTATCCGGATATCATTTTATAATTATTACAAAATATTTCTCAAGTTTTTAGTTCAGGGTGGACCTAAATTTGGAATAGTGAATGATTTAAGTTTCATATTAAAAATCAACTTGTCGCCCTATTTTTTATTTTAAAAAAAGACAATGATGAACAAAGTTAATCTTGTTAAAAAAATTACACAAAAAGTTTTGAGATCTAAAAATTTTCTGGACAAAATGAAACATACTCATCAACTGAAGGCTTTCCAGAGCACATCCAAATCAACATTGCCTCCTGAGAGTATAAGGCCTATGGTTCCGCAGTCTCTCCATTTAGGATTGTTCTTGAAATTGTGGGATAGAACAGCTGCCAAGGCAATGGCTCCGCTTGGCTCCACCGTGACCTTCAGAATTTCATAACAAAGTTTCATTGCTTCTATTATCTCCTTGTCCTCGACTATGATGATGTCGTCCACCAAATCTCGAACAACAGGCCTGAATAAATGCAAATCACAAGACATACAGATTTTTCAGCTTTTTTAGGCATGATATTAACTGCTATAAAAATCACTTTCTTCAAAAGTTCCAATTCTTAGAAGTCGGCAACAATAGCTTTGTACTTTAATACATTTACATTCTCTCGCAGGTAGGACATATACCAGAGAATATATGCCTGAGTTTGATATGAGACACCAACATGTGGATTCTGGTTATGTACGAGGTGAGATAAGTTCACAAATAATCACTCAGGACCATTTTCTGAAATATAATGAGATTGTGAAGTGCATTCTCTGATCATACTTCCACATTAGATCATACCACTTACTTTTCCCTGAAGTCAAGCTATGGGGAAGTAATCCAACAATAGTTTTAACATTAGCTATTATACCATGTAAGATCTCCAAGAAAAGCTCGAAGACCATCAGCTATGGTCTTGGTTTCGGGTAAAGTTACAATTCTACCAGCTTCCTTGGATCGAGCAGCATCATCTGCTCCCCTCGGTTCAGCAGCCAATATCCGGATTGCAGGATTAATGGACTTGGCTGCGATTGCCACCCCTGAAATCAAACCGCCCCCTACAATTCAAGGCAAAAATGTATAAACTTTTAAAAAACCATGTAACATTCTGGAAGGAATGCTCGTGGAGAGAGTTAACTCACCACTAATTGGAACTATTATGGTGTCAAGTTGAGGAACTTGTTCCAAGAACTCCACAGATACAGTTCCCTGTCCACTGAAAGCAAACCATTCCATTAAGTCAAAGTATGCATTTCGTGGATGTTTTTAACATCTCATTTATTTCCTAGGATGCTAGGCCCAGTAATGGATAACACAGGCATCCTTCTGTATATTTCTTCTTTTGGTTGGAAGAGTATGACAACGAACTACATTGAATCAAAAAAGGTGTTGCATTTGGCTGGAAAGTTGAATGTCAATTAAATACGTAACTTCAAAGCTCGTGCTTGATCTAAATCTTGTTATCTCATAACCAAACAAACATTTTGAATGTGAGAGGAGAGACAAGGGCATGGAACAGTCTCTCAAGCAGAATAACAAGTCTTAAAACATTTGTTGCAGACAATCATTAATATTGTTTCTAAAAAAACACATTGTTCATGGACAATCGTTTTGATTGGTAGCAGATAAGTGGCACTCAAAATTACGGCACACAACCTGATGCACAACAAAGAACAAATCTATGTTGCATGCAAAAACTGATAATTTTTTATTGAATAAAAAGAAATAATACTCCAGGATATCTACCTCATGATACGCCCGTCATTATATGGATGAATGAGAACAGCCCCGGAATCTTGTATAACCTTGGAGGCAACATTCTCCCGAGATGTAACAGCTGCCTCACTCCAAACAATCTGACCACCATAACGCATCACATTCTCAACTTTACATCTTGGAGCGTTTTTTGGAATGACTATATGTGCAGCTATTCCTCGCAGTTTTGCAGCCAAAGAAAGTGCTGCAGCATGATTACCGCTATATTCCAGACAGTTCAGCATTAGGATCACTATATAGAGGAATTAAATGATAAAATTTTCGTGAACTTAGAATTAACCTGCTATGTGTTACGACCCCTTTAGCTGCTTCATCATCTGTAAGTGAAAATACAGCATTGCATGCACCTCGGAATTTAAAAGCTCCACTAGTATGACAAGGAAAGAACAAACAATTAACTTGAAAATAAAAATCATTAAAAATGTCAGCGTGTGAGTAATAGGACTGCAGAATGATAAGATCTATAACATAATCTAAATTTGATCACTAATCCGTATTCGAATCCTTACCCTTTCTGAAACAATTCACATTTAAAGTAAAGTTTTCTTCCAGAGATAGAATTTAGAGTCTCCGAGGACAAGACTGGAGTTTTGTATGCGTATGGGCTTATGCGTTCTTGTGCTTCTCTTATCGAAGTTATGTCAGCAGCATATTTAGCACCAGAAACTTTGGATTTCGCTTCCATCTGCTACCATTCATGAGACAGTTTTGTTCATCCAACTTGAGATATATTAAATTCATTCAAGTAATCCAAATGCATTTCATCTAAAGTTTTAAAAACAGATAATGGGTTTTCAGAACGACCCATGGGAGGGCAGATAGGTAACTATCACTCTTTCCAATCGAAACAAGGAAAAATCAACGGATAACCCAAGACTCCCAGCAGAAACTTAGTAACTTTAGCCAAACAAACAACAAACCACAATGGAGCACTTACAGTACAGAGGTCTGGTTAACTAAGAAGACAACTCTGCAAAGCGCACTTCCGTACGTAGGTGCATTCAATGATTGATGACGTTGATTACCAAATATAATTATCAGCTGTGGTTCTTGAAATAAGGGTTTCTCGGCAGGACCCGTATCTCCGAGTTCGAGTCCGGCCAATTATGCTCCGCCTGGAGCCGTTGGAATCATCAATAACATAGGGGCTAAATAATAATTATATCTTTGTACTTTGAGTTATTTGCAATTTTGTATCTCAGGTTTTGCATGTGCTAATTATATCCTCAAATTTTAGACCGTGTCTTGTTTTTGTCTCTATCGTTCAACTAGTTGACGGTCAGCACACTTGAGGACCACGTGACTCCATTTTTTGACCCAAATCAAACTACTAGTATAGATAATTCCCAAATTTTTATCTTGCTCTGCATGTTAAACGATGACACTTTACATCTGGAAATTTCTCTCCAAATTCGATCGAGCATGTGTGACACCGTTTATAATTGTCGCTGATAGGAGTTGAAAGAGGCTCGTTCCTTGAAACTTTCCACGGTGTCGCACAAACTCGATCGAATACAATGATTGAAACGAAACTGAGACACAATCTAAACTTTAAAAGATATAATTAACACGTACAAAACTAAATATATGAAATTAGTAATAAATATAAACTACAAAGATAGAATTATGAATTATCCCATAATATGGGGACACTTTTTTGTTTTTATTTTCCATTTTTTTTAACACATTATTCTTGATTTTATTTATATAGTCGTTGCCATGAAAAAATCCACAAATTAAATGTGATTTTTCACTTCTTTTAATTCTGTTTTGAATCTACTTTCGCTGAAATTTGATGGCTAAAATTGGTAAGATAAGATTCTTGCTTGTGTTCGATGTATTCACGGTATACCATCTTCTGGTGTAATATAGACCAACCCTCCTCTGTTTAACTTTGTAGGCATGTAGCAAATCAAGCTGCTCATCTATTGGAAACTAAAGAGATTGAGTTTGGTCTCGAATGTGGATTATCTAGATTTGATTCCTATATTTTTCAACCGATTGTATATATATACCGGACTTGATGTTTTATGCAATTATTTTTCATTTAAAAACATGTGTGATCGTATATTTAATGAGACAGTCGCATAAGATAAATACTCTAGTTTATTGTTTGATAATGTATCGAACAAATCGTTATTATCACCAGCTAAAATAGTAAAAAAAAAAACATTGGATCAATCATGGTAAAATAACTGATACACCATTTTGATGTAAAATTAGATCTATAACGTATTATATTTTGTATAACAACAATATATTTTTAAAAAAATATGTAACTGAGCAAAATAAAATAACTAAATATACCGTTTTGATGCAAATTTAAGTATTTGATGCAGTAGAATTAAGTTTGCATCTTGAAGTTACGATAAATGTAAAATCATAATTTCCAGTATTAAAATAATCAACGTGTCATTTTGCATATGTACGACTACCTAAAAAATTATTGTGCCCGATGGCCATTAATATCTCCAATTTTGGTCCCCGTTGCCATGTAACTACTGGAAATCACAACAAGATTTATGTTGCGATTCTTGTATCAGCTTTTTGTTGGCCATCGTCTTTACTTCTTTTATTTGATTGATTGATCGCTTAATTATGTATCTCATATTAAAGATTTTATCAGAGAATGAAAATTCTGAAAAATAATAAAAAAGATAACAAAAAATGAAAATCATATCACGAAAAAATGATTATCTTAGTTGACCATGAATACGGAACGATTGTCTGATAGCAGAGCCACTCGATCAACCATGGTAAAAGCCTGACATGATACATTTTTTCACTCCCACAGTTTATTGAAAGAAAACACATAATTAAAACAAAAACTATAATAAAGTAGATTTAAAACCGACGTATCATAAAAATTTAAGTCTGTGATAACCTTAAAGTCTGTCGGAAACGTATCGTTCTGATAAAAATTTAAGTTTGTGATAACCTTAAAGTCTGTCGGAAACGTATCGTTCTGATAAAAATTTAAGTCTGTGATAACCTTAAAATCTGCATCCCGACGATAAACAAAAACTCATTACTGATAGTATCAAAATAACCAAAATATCATTTGGACCCTATTCTAAATATGGCCGGCTGAATTTTTCATTCTATACAACAGTTCGATCCAAATTCGGACATACTAAAGGTATGATTTTGCAATTTTGTTCATATTACGAGATGTTCAACCCGACCCGGGTCTTGCTCCGAATGGGTCCATGCTGCCTGGCATGAAATCCTACTCTCCAAGCATAACAAGGCCAAATATATATCATACCCTTCACCGCCCACAATCACAAAATTCACACCAGTTCATATTTTTTGCCGAAACCCTAAAATCAGGATAATCACCTGATCCGTAAGTTTTTCTCTCTTTCTCTGTTTCCTTTTTCCTTTCTGCGTACATTTAGTGTTTGTGTATGTGGATTTGTATATAGCCGATTTTTTGTTTTGATTTTCGATTTATGTTCTTGTATTGTTCTTGTGTCTGATTGTTTATTTTCGACTGGATTATTAGTTAGATTCTCAAATGGGCCGTACGCTGAAAGAGAAACATATTCGGGCTAACCGGAGGGCGGGATCAGCGAAGCCCGAATTGGATCATTTTAATCCCATGACACAAGGTGATGTGGAGGAATCGGAAAATACATCTGAGCCTAAACCCGGTTATTACCAATCTGCCCTCAATGTTTTGGCCCAAGGCCCGAACCCGAACCTGGGCTTGAGCCTGAACCCGAATTTCAGTTCGTGCTCAGGACTTGATGATCATGGGTGGGGGTACTGCACGGAGGAACAATTGGAGGATGTATTGCTGAAGAATTTGGAGGTCTTGTACAATGAGGCTATTAATAAACTCGTTGGATTGGGTTATGACCAGGAAGTTGCTTTAAAGGCCATTTTGAAAAATGGGCATTGTTATGGTGGGATGGATGTTTTGACTAATATTTTGTCTAATTCTTTGGCTTATCTGAGTAATGATGGGTGTAACGAGGGGAATGATGAGGAGGCCGAGGCCGTGACTTTTTTGAACTTGAGACAGATGGAGGAGTATTCACTTACGGGAATGGTGTGTTTGTTGCAACAAGTTAGGCCTCATCTGAGTAAAGGTGACGCAATGTGGTGTTTATTGATGAGCGATCTCCATGTCGGCCGTGCCAGCATGATGGAAATTCCGGAAGCCTCGCCGTTGTCTGCTGGGAATGGGTGCGAGAGTGGGTTGGTTAGTGGTACTGCGAGTTCTGAGAGTGGTGTTAGCAATGGAGGAACAGTTGGGGTTCCCCCAGCAATGTGTAAGTTTCATAGCGGCTGGGGTTTCGATAATTGTGGTAAGTCCGAATTACCAACAAATGGAGTTGTTCCATATGCATCAGACATGACTTTACAGAGAGAGATTGAGTGTCCTAAGAGGTTTAATCTCACCCCGTCAATGAAGAATCTGTTAAAGAGAAATGTTGCTATGTTTGCTGCAGGATTTAGGGCAAACTCGAAGCATTTTCAAAGTCAGTCACAGGCTTGTCCTAGCTCTTTGTCTTCTGGGAATTTGTCAAATGAACCTGGCAAAGTTGAGGTTCTTGCTGGGAACAGTGAGGAATCCCAATATGAAAAGAATCAAGATGTGATAAACTCTGTGATGAATAAGTTTCGGGACTTAAATCTTGATGAGAATACAGAACAACTGCCATTGGATCAGAAAGATGAAATGATCCTGAGTTTGATTCATCAGATAAAGGACTTGGAGAAACAAGTGCAGGAACGGAAAGAATGGGCTCAGCAGAAGGCAGTGCAAGCTGCAAGAAAGCTTAGTCATGATTTAACCGAACTTAAGACGCTAAGAATGGAGAGAGAGGAGTTCCAGCGGCTGAAAAAGGGGAAACAAACCCCTGAAGATTCCACCATGAAGCGGGTGTCTGAGACCGAGAATGCTTTAAGAAAGGCAAGTGGTCAAGTGGACCGTGCAAACGCTGCTGTTAGAAAGCTTGAGACTGAGAATGCGGAAATCAAAGCTGAAATGCAGGCGGCTAAACTAAGTGCATCTGAATCCGTTGCCACCTGTTTGGAAGTTGCGAAAAGAGAGAAAAAGTTTCTCAAGAAGCTTTTGGCCTGGGAGAAACAGAAAACCAAAATGCAGGAGGATATTGCAGAAGAGAGACAAAAGATATCAGAGTTGGAGCAAGAGTTGGCCCTCATCGAGGTAGACACGAAGGATACCGAGGTATGTGATACTTCAATCTTTCCAAATACTAACAGGAAATTTTCATGTGCAGAAAATGTTATTTTGATTGTTTTTATAAATTATCCCGCCTGTAATCCCATGTTCATATGTAACTGCTACATTCTATGACAATGCTACATAACAGTATTTCCCATAATTAATGTTTTGACTATTTCATGTGGGTGCATGCTTTTGGTTTCATATTTTCCTGCTGTTGTTGATATCAAGGGTCTTGAGTATGAATTCATTTTTTCATTCTATTCTGAATTGTCAAGACAATGTGGCACTCCTACTTTCCTTCGACGAGATCTTGTCCATTTGTGATGTCACTTTTCTTGAACTATGGTTTGTATTGACATGAATTTGTTTAGACATAAAAATTCAAGTTGATTATCTACAGAATTTCAGATATTCTTTCAGGGCATGGCTGGAAATTGTTGTATTATACTAGTACTTATTTGGTGTACTTGAACTTTGTTGATGGTGTCTCAAGTGTCATCATCACCTGATTTTCCTGTGTGTGGTGAGAAGATTGCTATCAAAGGTCTGAGTTAAAGCATAATTTGGCATAGCTTGGTAAAACCATAATGAGGAATTAATAATGCGAATGATGTTCTTGTAATGGATATTTTCTCTTGTAATTTGTTATTCAATTTGTCTGCCGGAACTAGCAACTTTATAGAGAGTAATATCTGTGTCAAGGACGGTCTAATCCAGGTACAGTCTATTTCCCTTTTTATTGTAATTTAGTCCAATGATTTTAGTTGCTTCTGATGGTTTATCTGGTTCTTATTTTGTTGGTGTTATAATTTTATTTAGATACATGTGCGGGAGTAAATAGTCGGACAAGGGTATGAAAAACGCACATTAATGTGCCTCAAAGTTCTGAAAATGTTACGAGCTGACATATTCATGATACCTTGATAAAAACCACTCAGTAAATTTTAATTGTCTAATTCTCTGAGGACTGATTCAAATTTTTTAAGTTTTTTTTCCCTTAATTTTCTTCTTGAACTATCATGATTACAACATCCTTATTGCCAAACACAGGTTTATGCCTACCATTTTCATGTATTATGCCGAACCTCTAGTCCATCCATATAAATTAATTTTAATGAAAACTTATGGGCTTGAGATCTGAAATGCCTGGATATCGGTCAATGTTTTGTGAGTTATGAAGCTTTTTGACGTTCTTATAATTTATATAATACTGTGATCTACATTTTCTTAATTATGGCGCATTGCTGCAACCTTGTTTATGTGATTAATCATTAACTGGAGTAGCCAGCTTATTTGTTTCCTCACCGTCTAGCTCTTGTGAATTACTCTGTCAATTGGAAAGTATTTGCTAGCCCAACACGGTGAAATGAGATCCAGCATTTTATCTGATTTGTCTTTGTTTTTTTTTCTATCTGAAAGGCAAAGTGGAGGCAAGAGCAAAAGGAAAAGGAGCAAGTTCTCACTAAGCTAGAAGAAGAACGACGCCTTAAAGAGGCATCTGAAGTTAATAACAAAAGGAAGCTTGAATCTATGCGTGTTAAGATAGAGATCGACTTCCAACGTCATAAGGATGACCTTCGAAGGCTGGAGCAAGAATACGCTCGCCTTAAAGATTCTGCACAATCCAAAGAGGTTGAAGATCAATCTAACAATACAACACTGAAAAACTCTGATGACACAAACCTACAAGGAAGAAACATTACAACCTTGCTGCGCGAGCTTGATCTTTTAGAAGATGATTCCCCAGAAAAAGAGGTGGTCCATGATAGGGACTGTATGATATGCATGGAGGATGAAGTGTCCATAGTTTTCCTGCCTTGCGCTCATCAAGTTATTTGCACCAATTGCAACGAGAACTATGGGAAGAAAGGAAGAGCTACATGTCTGTATTGCCGTGCTCCTATCGAACAGAGGATTCGAGTTTATGGGGCGAGCTCTTAGCATAGTGCCATTAACCCAACGTCGCATACTCGGAAGGCTTCTTGGATGAAGACTCGTGTATGTCTTCTCTTTTCTATGGAGTTCTGGGACAATTGTTGGAACCATTTTACTTGTTTTCTATTTGCTATCTTGTAGTGGCATGGTAGATTTGCAAGTAATCGTCAGACACCTTTTGCATTTGCTACCTGATTATGCATACTTCGTTGAAGATTGGTTTTCAAATTGGAGCATTTATCTCCCCCATTGCAAGTCTTGGATGTTTTTATCTCGACTCTCGAGTCACATTGCTCTTCTGCTTGTTTGCTGAATTGTGCTAAAAAATAAAAGGTTTTGGCAAAGTATATTCGGTTGATTTCATTTTAACGACTGATATTATATAATATATTTCGTGAATTTATTCTCTCTCTTTATTGTTTTATTGTCGCTGATCATATACGCTACACATTCAATTCTCTTGAATTGTTGTGTTCATTTGTTTTTTTACTTACTCGATAATTTTGATATTTAACCTATTATTTTATGTCACGCATGACATTTTAGTCACAGTAAAACGAATGTTTTTTTAATTGTTTAGCTCAATTATGTATCATGATATTAAAAATTTATTGGAATAAATTTACAATCCAAATATTTGTTTGACAAATAATTTAAGTTGATCAATTTTTAAAGACACAACTAAAATATTTATTTGAAAGCTGACGTTAAAATACTAGGGTTTATTTTATATATTTATAAATGTAACTATAATCTTAATAATATTAATGAAAATGTCACGATGACCTTTCACAAACGTTGAATGGCACGAGAAATAACAGGTGAGAATTGACAACAAGTGTTAGGTGTAGAATTTTTTTAGCAACGAGTTCATATTTAATTAATTATTCGTCGCTATTGGTTAATTGGACATAAATTAGACTAGCTTATATTTTTAAATTAATTAATTATTTTTAAAATATTTAAGTTAGTAACTTCGATTTAAAAATTTATGTAGTTATTTTTAGAATTTACTAAAATAAGTTTTTATATATAATTATTTTTATTCAACAAAAAAATTACATTTTGATCCGTCCATTAAAATGACTATTTTATGGGTATCATGCATGATTATTTACAAGTAACCAACCGAACACATGCATGGTGTGCATAATATGTATATACATATAAATTATAGATAATATACCAATTATAGGTAGATCATCCTATTTAAAAGAAAAAAACTAAAATTTATTTCGTTTAAAAATCAATTCGGAGGCCCACTTAAATGATATCATACAGTAAGACAAGTAATTGGGTTAAATTTTAAAGACCAAACTCTACTTTATTCAACCAAGCCCATCAATAAAGAGAGGTGTGCCATAATATGTAACTAGTACATCGATGTATACGTTGAGTGTTTGTATAATAATTTTTTATAATTTATTTGTTTCATATTTGAATGAGAATCAAATATAATTATAAAAAATAGTGAATGACTAAATTGAAAGTAGAAATTAAAAACGCAAATAGAATTGAACCTACAACTTGATGTTTATAAAATAAAGACTTTGTCTTACGTATACCTTGCATTAAAGTTTTTATATTTTATTAATATATATAATTATTAAAATAGACTATGACATCAAAAGTTAATTAATTTAAGTATTACAAACTTAATAATATAATACAATGTTGAGAGAGACATTTAAAATAATTTATCCATCAATATATGGTGAAATTCAGTTCGGCAAGTATAGAAAACTTCAATTTAACCACAAAATAATTTATTTTATTTTGAATCATTGGGTGAATAAAAAGTCAAAATATGTATACAAAGAGAGATTTTACTTCATGCGTTGAACCTGGACATTTTTCGAGTCTCACGGAAGTACCTACACCAATTCATGTCACAATTTACTCCTTAATTAGTATCTATCAGAGTTCATGTATTAATCATCCAACTTGTCTTTGATTTTATAATTTTTTTTTTCCATATAATATTAATTGTATAATTATAAAGCGGAAATAACATTTCATATGATACGTTGATGCAGAATACAGTAAAAAAATTATTTTCGTTACTAGCTTAATTTATTGATTATTTAAAAAATTCTTGCAAAACTTAAAGTTAATTTAATGTTATTAAATAATATTATTTTACCTAAAATGGTGAAATTGATGGTACAAATGTGAAAATGTCAAAGATCACTATACTATAATGGTGAATTTGTACAGATTACAATTTACACGGTAATAAAAATTTATAAAACCATCACATTTAGAGATTCTTAATTTAATTAAATAAGTTGTATATTTACATTCAAAAAATATTGTCACATACATATAATATGTATATACTTTTTTCATATATTACATATCTATCTATAGGGATGTAATCGAGTCGAGCCGAGCCGAACTCTTGAATGTTCGAGCTTGGTTCGTTTATAATCGAGCCGAGCTCGAGCTTTATTTAACGAATATATGCATGGCTCACGAGTTTATTCAGGCCTTTATCGAGCCTAAACAAACTTAATAAATATAAATTATACATTTAAATTTTAATTAAATTAATTAAAAAATAAATTATATATATATAGAAAAATATATTATTTTTATTAAAATTTGTAAATTTATTATAATAAATAAATTTAATAGATTTTTCTATATATTTCATAAATAATATGTAAAATCAATAAATTAAATATCAAAACTAT
Organism: Primulina tabacum; assembly: GCF_025594145.1. NCBI lineage: Eukaryota > Viridiplantae > Streptophyta > Magnoliopsida > Lamiales > Gesneriaceae > Primulina > Primulina tabacum. The sequence goes on along the minus strand of NC_134554.1, from coordinate 1,789,302 downwards.
TTTTTTCATCTAAAAGATTACTCGTTAACTTACCAACGAATATGTTCACGAGCTAACAAGCCGAATACTGTAAAGCTTGAGTTTGGTTTGTTTATCTTAACGAGTCTCATTAAACGAGCTCAAACGAGCTTTTATCGAATCGAGCTTCGAATAGCTCACAAACGTTTTGGTTCGTTTGCATCCCTATCTATCTACAAAATTATGTCAATGATACTCATTTATTGATAAAATATAATAAAATTATATATTCAATAAGTAAAAAAATATTTTAACGATATTTATATAAAAATGCATTACAAATGTTTAGGGGTAAAAACTAACGTGTATATGTGCACATTGCGTCTTCCCCAAGCACTATGTATACAAATTCTCCATTTCTTCGTATATTGCAGAATTAAAGACGGAGAATCTTTCATCAACTAAAAGGATCGACTTTGATTTGCAATTGCTCGAGAAGAATTTTTAATGGCGGCGAAATTTCTCTCGTTTGCATGCATAAGAAAGGAGAGTGGGGATTTATCCCCACGTCCACGCTATCCTTCAATGCCCAGGTATCCCAAAGGGGTCATCGTATCATCGGACGAAGAAAAATCCATGCAAGGGTCAGAAGCCAAGGCCCTTTTCTCCGTCGTAGGAATGACGTGCTCAGCCTGCGCTGGATCGGTGGAGAAGGCCGTCAAACGCCTCCCCGGAATCAAGGAGGCGGCGGTTGATGTCTTGAACAATCGCGCTCAAGTCATGTTTTACCCGGCTTTTGTTAATGTGAGTAGGAAGATTAGATTTTTATGCGTGTTGGGGTGTTTTTTTGTTGATTTAATTTTGAAAATTGAGATTAATTTGATGGGATGTTCGTTGAAACATTTCTTCATGTTTTACTGTCGTTCTTCGTGCTTGGTGTGAAAGCTTGCTAATATTTGATTTGTGGAGGCAATTTCTTGCAAATTTAATAGATTTTACCTTCAAATTCTTGATAAAAACAACCCAGATTTAACTGCCTAGTTCCTGCAGCGACTGATCTCGAGGATGGGTGGGAAATACAGGTCGGTCCTAGACATCAAGATTTTGAGAAAGTTCTTTTTTTGGGGGGTGGGTGGGGGGGTTTAGTATGTGTAAAGCAAGGGAAGGAGCCACCCGACTCTAATACTAAGGCTAGTGGGCTTCCCCTAAAACGTTTGTGTCTTAATCCAATTCAAAGTCCAGCTATCAAGTTAGATAGTTTACAATTACTGGGAACAAAATTGCTCCGTCAATGAGAACTAGATTAACATGTTCTGCATGTTCAGGAGGAAACCATCCGTGAGACGATCGATGATGTTGGATTTGAAGCCACATTGATTAATGATGAAATAAATGAGAAATCTTCTCAAGTATGCCGAGTTCGCATAAAAGGAATGACTTGCACTTCTTGTTCCTCAACTGTTGAATCTGCTTTGCAAGCTTTACCAGGTGTACAAAGAGCACAGGTAGCATTAGCAACTGAGGAGGCTGAAGTCCATTACGATTCAAAGATCTTGACCTGTAGTCAGATCTTGGAAGCTGTAGAAAATACTGGATTTGAGGCCTTGCTCGTTAGTACTGGTGTAGATAGGTGCAAAATACATCTGCAAATTGATGGAGTGCGCACAGAAAGTTCCATGAGAATAATTGGGAATTCTATTCAAGCACTTCCAGGGGTTCAAGATGCGAACTATGATCCAGAGCTGAAAAAAATATCGGTATCTTACCAATCGGATTTGACCGGACCTAGAAATTTCATTGAAATTATAGAGTCGGCTGGATCTGGACGTTACAAGGCAACAATATTTCCTGAAGGAGGGGGGAGAGATACTCATCGGGAAGAGGAAATCAAGAAATACCGCAGATCTTTTCTTTGGAGTCTGGTTTTCACGGTTCCTGTTTTTTTACTGTCTATGATTTTCATGTATATCCCTGGTATCAAACATGGGCTGGACACCAAGATAGTTAACATGCTTAGCATTGGGGAGATTTTAAGGTGGATTCTGTCAACTCCAGTTCAGTTTGTCATTGGTCGTCGATTCTATATTGGTTCTTACAAAGCTTTACGTCATGGCTCAGCAAACATGGATGTCTTAATAGCACTTGGAACAAATGCTGCCTATTTTTATTCAGTCTATTCTGTGTTAAGAGCTGCTACTTCTCCGAGTTTTGAGTCGACTGATTTTTTTGAGACCAGCTCAATGCTTATTTCCTTCATACTTCTTGGGAAGTATTTGGAAGTTTTGGCCAAGGGCAAGACATCTGAAGCCATAGAGAAGCTCATGGACTTGACTCCTGAAACAGCAACCCTTTTAACCTTAGGCAGTGAAGGAAATGTGTTGAATGAGGAAGAAATAGACAGTCGATTAATACAAAAGAATGATGTCATGAAGATCATCCCAGGAGCAAAAGTAGCTTGTGACGGATTTGTTATCTGGGGCCAAAGTCATGTAAATGAGAGCATGATTACTGGAGAGTCTGGGCCTGTGGCAAAGAGGAAAGGTGACATGGTTATTGGAGGGACTCTAAACACAAACGGGGTGCTGCACATTAAGGCAACAAAGGTTGGGTCAGAGAGTGCCCTAGCTCAAATTGTCCGGCTTGTTGAATCAGCACAAATGGCAAAAGCTCCGGTCCAAAAATTTGCTGATCGTATTTCCAAATACTTTGTGCCTTTAGTAAGTATAAACTTCTTTTTGTTAGTTCTCGTTTTAAAATTTCTAGCTCTGTATCTTTTCACAGGGTTAAAATTGGATGCCCATATTCAATTTTCAGGTTATAATTCTTTCATTTTCTACATGGCTCGCCTGGTTTTTATCTGGGAAATTAAATGGATACCCCAAATCTTGGATTCCTTCTTCCATGGATAGCTTTCAGCTAGCACTCCAGTTTGGCATTTCTGTCATGGTCATAGCCTGTCCATGTGCACTTGGCCTTGCTACACCAACAGCTGTTATGGTTGGTACTGGAGTTGGTGCTTCTCAAGGCGTCCTAATTAAAGGTGGCCAGGCATTAGAAAGCACTCACAAGGTTCGATTATTGAGTATAATTTGTTGTGATTGGTTAGTGAATATCTGAAACCAAATATCATAGTACAAACAGATATATCGTCACTCTATTCACTTGCAACACATTAGGCTACCTCTATATAATTTGTTTCTACTTGTTATAACAGGTGAACTATATAGTTTTTGACAAAACGGGAACTCTGACGGTTGGAAAGCCGGTGGTTGTCAACACAAAGCTTTTGAAACATATGGTTCTCTGGGACTTTTATGAGTTGGTTGCAGCTGCTGAGGTATTCTCCTATTTACTCTACAGAACCTCATAGAGAAGTAAAAAGCTTGTAGAGTTGCAGAATATAAATCCATGGGATGTTAATATTGACCGAGTGGTGTGTTTTGAATTATCAGGTAAACAGCGAACACCCATTGGCCAAAGCAATTGTTGAGTATGCCAAAAAATTCAAACAAGATGAAGAGAATCCTGTTTGGCCAGAAGCCCTGAACTTTGAATCCATTACTGGACATGGCGTGAAGGCTGTTGTGAGAAACAAAGAAGTTATTGTGGGAAATAAGAGCATGATGGTGGATCATCAGGTCCATATTTCACTTGATGCCGAAGAAATATTAGCAGAGACTGAAGGGTTGGCTCAAACTGGAATTCTTGTGTCTATCGATAAGGAGCTAGTTGGAATTCTTGCCATATCTGATCCATTAAAACCTGGGGCTCGTGATGTCATTTCCATTCTGAAGTCTATGAAAGTCAGGAGTATAGTAGTGACAGGTGATAACTGGGGAACTGCAAAAGCAATTGCCAAAGAAGTTGGCATAGATACTGTCATTGCAGAAGCGAAACCTGAGCATAAAACAGAGAAAGTGAAGGAACTACAGGTAAAACATTTTTCTTATTAATCTTCTGAAAAACTAATCAGTACCAAGCCGGGTTAGATACCCCTACAATTAGAGAGAACTGGAAGGTACGTGAAAGGAACATTAGACCAAAACCTCTTCCAAGATACATGGAAACCACCAAGCAGCAATATAAATAACTTGATCTATCCATCTGTTTGTGTTCCTCATGGATCTATCCAAATGCATCCTTGAATCTCCTCCTCGGTATGGTGTGTGCGTGAATGTTGTCTATCTCTTATGTCTTTCATATCCATGGCTCCATTCCTCAACCCATCTGAAACTATATTTCCTTCCCTAAGCATGCGAGAAAATTCACTGTCTATGGTATCCTACCATTCAAGAACGTAACCAAAACTGTGATTGCGGACGTAGTATATGTAAAACACGAAAATATGTTGGTAGGTAGAGGAACATGTATTTGAAAAGAAAATTGCATATCAAATTTGAAACATAGAACTTGGCCACGGCATGGTTTGAAAATTTGAGTTTCATTGCCATCCTCGGCTGTTGTCTTTTGTATAATGACACGGACTCTACTCATCATACATTTTTGTACTGCCATTCAACATCTTCAAGCTTACTGTTTCTTACAGGCTTCAGGAAATGTTGTGGCAATGGTCGGAGACGGAATCAATGACTCACCGGCTCTCATAGCTGCAGATGTTGGGATGGCAATTGGTGCAGGCACCGACATTGCGGTCGAGGCTGCTGACATTGTTCTCATGAAGAGCAATTTGGAGGATGTTGTAACGGCGATACACCTTTCAAGAAAAACCTTTTTTAGAATACGTCTTAACTATCTTTGGGCTTTAGGATACAACGTGCTCGGCATCCCAATTGCTGCAGGTGCACTTTTCCCTTTAACCAGATTCCGGTTGCCGCCGTGGATTGCTGGAGCAGCAATGGCAGCTTCTTCGGTTAGTGTTGTTTGTAGCTCTCTTTTACTGAAGAATTACAAGAGACCTAAGGTGTTGGATACTCTTGAAATAAGAGGGATCACTGTTGCGTAGTTGTGTGACTTTGATTGTGCAGAATCATGTAAATATTTGGGACGCGTCTTTCTGTTTTTGAAACGTTCATCTATCTTGTGTTTGTGTGATATTGTGATATGCCATGTAATGTCATGCTGTTATCTTCTTTGTAACCTGTTATGTTTAATGCTCTAATTTTTTCATGAGTTCTTAATTAAATAATCTTATCAATAGGTTTCAAAAAACTATTTGAATGCTTTAGCAATTTCATCTGATGTTCACACATCAAGAAAAGTCCATCCAATGTTTAGTATTTTCTTCCTCATAGTTTGGTAGCAGCTTGGACCTTCGTTCTTTTAGTTTCTCTCTGACATGTAACAAGATCGAGTGAAGCTCATCAAAGTAAGGCCCCGTTGCATTCCTTACATTCTCGATCCATTTTAAGATTCTCTTGTGTGGTCCTAGAATACGGTCACGATCCTCCTCGTCCACAACCTAGTAAGGGAGAAGGGGTTGAAAGAAAATGTGAATTCTCTCATATTGTTGAAGCATTTGTTAATTTCGAAATGACACATCTTTCTCGAGAAGAAAATGTTGGCGCAAATTGGAGTGGTGCCAATCAAGGACTGAGTGAATCTTTGCTCTCTTTTGCACATCAGCTGGATACCTGGACCGGTAAACAATAGTTCAAGATTCGAGTTAGCCAAGTATGCAGGATATACCATGATATAAAAGATGACAAATTAACAAAGACACAGACGAGTAATCAGGTGAAATTCTGAAGGAAAACTTGAGCAGGAGAGGCGTTAAGTATCAAGGTAAAATAGATGTCACTTTTTTTCTTCTCGCAAATAGCTCTTACCTTACTCAATCCTGTTTTGAGAGTCTTTTAATTGACATTTTACTATAAATTATGAGTGCGAGAGGTTATAAGGAAATTAAATGACAAAAGCAAAACATCGTACCAGTGATCTGCAACTCCAGGAAATGCAGAAGCCACGTAAATTAGTATTGCATGACCGCGGAACAGATATAGATAATGCTAGAAATTTAAGATTCAAATAATCAATGATTAGTTAAATGGGTACCTCTCAAAAAGCTTGAAATCACCATGTACAATCGCTGGAACTTGCTAAATGAATCTCGAGTGTTCATACATGATTGTACAAGAATCGTGAACTTTCTCAAGTACATAAACATGAATGCACGCGATACCTGCAAACTCAGAGGATCTATGCTCCGATTTAGCGAGTTCAATCTTAACCTCCTCAAATTCAATCCCGTTCACCCTTAAACGAGATCGGATCAAATATAAAGAAACAATGTCGCTTCAATAACAACAACAACAAAAAAACAAATCCCAAAAAAGGGCAACGAATTGCAAACATTGTCAAAGTGATCAAAGAAGAGATCTTTACTTGCAGAGCAAAAGGATTGCACGGGAAGGTTGCGACATTCGATCTACATAAACCTTCAAAGCCATTTTTCTTTCTTTTTGCTCCTCCAGACTCTCATGCACAGACACTGATAATTGGCTGTAGAAATAATTGTATGGCTCACAGTCAGTCGTATGATCCCTTGATGAGTTAAATACTAAGCCGCTTCACTCGCGCGTTGATACATATTAAATATTTTTTGCCTAAACAATTGGAAATTCTAATAAAATAAAAAATAATTAAAATAAATTTTTTACAATAATTAATTTGTTTAATTGATATAATCATTCAAAAATAAAAGATAATTTTTTTAAAAAAAAATATGTTAAGGTATACCTAGTTTTCAATTTTTTAATGCCGACATAGAAATAGAATCATCACTTTTCATTTTTTGTGAAACTAAAACGTGTTCACGCAACGACCGTTGGATTCTTCTACCTTCAGTAAGTATCAGTGGACGAGATAATGCCACGTGGCACGGTGCCAAGCATCCTCACATCCATGCATGAGACTCAAAAGCGGGCAGTTCTATCGTCTTAGGACCACAAAAATTCCATTGAATCTTCTGTCAAGAAACTTCATTTTGGGGTATCCCATACAAATTCAATGACTACTCAATCCATCCATGACTTCACTGTCAAGGTATCATTTCCTTCTCCCTCTGAAATTCTATAACTTTTGTATACATTTGAGTTCAATAAGATTAATTCGCGAATTATAAGAAGTTGGCTGCTAATGTTTAGAATACAAAAGCATCCAGCTGAAGCAGGATGTTACAATTAGTTTGTACATCTTATAAAAGTAATTCCTTTTTGTATTTCATTATCTTTTACTCGTACAATAATGGATGTTTTTAGATAGTTCTTGGTTAATTCTTTCGAGTTGGAAGGGTCAATTGATATCGGCTTCTAGTTTCTTGAATCTTGATCCAAGCGAGCCCTGGCGTAAAGTCGTTTGTTACTTGCTGCCTTGATGTTGCATCTAACTTAAAGATATATATACTTTATGGTGTCAGGACTTCAAGGGTAGGGATGTTAATCTGAGCATTTACAAAGGAAAAGTCCTGCTCATTGTCAATGTTGCATCCAACTGGTATATTCTATCTTGAGATCTCTTATCTATCTGTTCCATATTGATGAAGAAACCTAGACTCTGTGGTATGTTTTAATTTATATAAGTGATCCTGCATCTAAAGATAAATCACTTTTGGCCTATTTGGTTAGGCTCTTTTTCTTCTCCATTACTTTGTTTACTGGTGTTAAGTATGCTCCGGTCTGGATGTTTAGCGTTGTGAATATATAATCATCTTTCCTAATTATCGATTTATTAATCGTATGAGACAGCGTCCTGGCAAGTTCTAACTACGCCGAATTGGCAACTTTGTACTACGTACAGATACAAGGACCAAGGTGTGCTTTCTGTTTATTATCTTTCCGGGGTTGTGTTAGTGCACTTACATTCTATTGTTTACTAGTAACACATTTTTTTTTAAAACCTCGAGTATAATTCTTTGGAGTTGGCATATTTGCCAGGTTTAGAGATAATGGCATTTCCCTGCAATCAGTTTGGTTCACAGGAGCCTGGCACCGATGAACAGATTCAGGAGCTTGCTTGCACTCATTTTAGAGCCCAAAATCCCATTTTTCGCAAGGTCGTTTTAACAAATTAAAGCATCTTGTTTCTTGTTAAAGCACTGCTCATTTTATGGAGGGCTTGCCCATGATTAAACATATTTTCTAACAAGTTCTTCAAAAAAAAAAATTATATGTTTTGGTACCTAGAATGGTGCCAATGCTTCTCCAATATACAAGTACATGAAATCAATGAAAGGGGGCCTTTTCTGGACCAGCATCAATGGAACTTCACCAAATTCCTTATCGACAAAAATGGTTGAGTATTCAATCGCAATCCACCTATCACTTCTCCCCTAAAGCTAGAGGTAAAATATCGGAAAATTTATTCTTCTGTGGTTCGATGACCGCATGTCCATATCCTCCATTACTCGGCAAAATTAAAACTGTCCATAACTATCTCGTATCTTTTTCAGAAGGACATACAGAAGAGCTCCTTGGGAATTAAAGCTTGATCATAATGGCACCTTTGAGGATTTGTATAAATTAAACATCATGTAATAACTTCTTGCACCAAGCATTTGTAAATCTCGTCAATTCTGAAAATTAAATAGCTTTGTAACAGTGAAGTTAATAGTCATTAGCAACCTTAAAGTCGGATGATTGACCACATTTCAGAATATGACAGCCATTTATACCTCATGTGTCGAAATTGAAGGGCTTATTTTGACATAAGTTAATTGTTGAATTATTAAGATATGTTTATTGCTCATAAAAACCGAATTATGGCCAATGAAAGATGGTCATAATGGTGACTTTTCAGCTGGTCACTTATAAATAGATGCATTAGGATTAGAGAAAGCCAAAAAACTACAGCAAAATCACCTAAAAAATTCGAGCAACACCGGCTACAAGGAGAACGAAATTCTACTAACATTTCTTCAAGAATTTCGAGCAAAAACTGCTGTCAAAGAATGAAACAAAAGTTGTGTCCAAACGATGTTCGAATACACATAGAAACTCTAGTTATTTCGAGCCAAGCACATAAAATTTATGTCATGTTTTTTAGTTAAGAACAATCATGTAAGTAGGCTTTATATTTTAACTCGTGTAATTTGTTTTAAAACTAGCCATCATATATTTTATGTATTATTTTTGAAACACTAAAGTTTGTGAAAAAATGATAGAAATATATATTCTGAACATGATTGATAAGTGATTCTTATTTCACCCGTTATAGAATTAAAATATAAGGGACTAATATAAATTATAATCGGTTCAGTGCGTAAGATCGATGCATGTTTATTTCTGAAAATAAGTACTTTTGTATATTTGTTATTACTATTATATTTGCAATTTCTATGGGAAAATGATTTTAAAGATTAGGAGGATTATATCTTTAATTGAGTGAAAACCACATCACTCACTCGCCCCCTCTCAAATAAGAGCAAGGAGTGGTTACAAGAAGAAGAACAAATCCAGTTTTGAAGATCGTGAAGAAAAATAAGACCGCTAATGCTGTTCAGTTTTGAGGATCGTGAAAAAAATAAGACTGCTATTTTTGTTTAGTTTCGTTTACATTAGATTATGTTTTATATTCTGCTGTGATGTATTATGTTAAGAATTAGGATTTGTATAAACAATATCCGATTTTATGAAATAAAAAAATGATTCAAAAATTATTTACCGAATTGTTGTTGTATGATTGTTAAATAATACCGGCTTCGAAACTTATTATAGAGCTGCGGTCAAGTTTCATCTAGTTTTAATTAAATACATAATTATTGTTTGAAGATGTAAAATGCGACACTTTGAACAACTGTTTAGGAAAAATCAAGGTCGTGAATGGCGGGAGGCGGTGGCAGGGCGGTCGGCGACCGCCTCGGCCGCCTAAGCGGTTGAATTTTTTTAAGTAATTTTTTTAATAGATAATCATGTAATATAATCACAAAAAGTCATCATTTTTATGTAAAACGTGCAATTAAATAATATTTAAGCACAAAGAAACTTCATAAAATATAATATCATATAGATAATGTGCAATTAATTAGTTGAATTTGACTAGATTTTTAAAATTATTGACTAAATTTTAAAATTGTTGACTAGATTTTTAAAATTGTTAACTATAACTTAAAAATCTTGACTGGCTGCACCTAGCCCGTCTGCTCGCCGCCTCCCCAACGCCGTATAGTTTGGACCTCCTAAAACACACGCCTTATGCATAGGCGGTGCGGTGCGGTCGAAGGCCGCCTAATGCCTAAGCACCGATTAGGCGGTCGTCTCGATCGCTATTTAGAACACCGAGAAAAGTGAAAAATAATAATACTTAATTGTGATCTAACAACTGTTCAGGAAAAAAAGAAGAAATGTTGCAAGTAGCAACAGTTACTCATTCTACATCACAAGGTAGAAAAATCCAAACAAACTAAACAATGCAATCAACAATAAACTCTATTTTTAATGGGCATTCATTTGCGAGAACTTAAAAGTGAACTAATCCTCGTCATCATCAAAGTCTGAGTGTAGATCACTCTCAGAATCATCGGTTGTATCACTCTCGGAATCATCACTAATTACATAGGTCTGTTTGCCCCGGTTTGCCCTTTGAGGCCGAGCTCTTGGAGCCACAGCTTGGACGTAGTCTGCCACACTACCAGTAAAAGAAGAAACGGAGTTTTCATGCTCTGGTGAAGTCTTCTCCTCAGTTTCCATGGTAATCTCCCTGCCAAGAACAGAACTGCTTTTCTTGTTAAATGGAGATGCTCTCATTTTCATCACTTTCTTGTCAGGAGAACTCTCGGCCGGTTTCAAAACTTCTGTGATCAGTTTTTGGCCTAAAACTTGAGACTTCTTACTAACTGGTGGTCCTCTTTTCTTGGTCCCTGCAGGAGGTTTGGGAGCTGCTTTTCCAATAGCTGCTTTTTTCCCTGCCTTCTTTTTATTCTCTTCGGATTCAAAATCATCGTCTTCGATTATCTCAATATCGTCTTCATCATCAAGAGTCTTGGAAACAGTTGACAGTTTCTTCTTCTGCGCAGCAGCCTTTTTGCTTGGTTCTTTGTTTTTCTTTGGCACCTGAGTTTCCATATCTGTACGAAAAACAAGGATTTCAATGTTGGATTCTGAATAAAATTATGCAAATTAAGTTTATTTTGGGAAGAATAGAATGGATAATACAATTTGGTCAAATGAAGTTCCCAGTGTTTATTTTCATGTTTTGGACGTGGAAAACAAAACATATCTTCTATTGATTTTGAAACAATGTCCAAATGCACCATGAAGAACATATGCGCATCATTTCAGTGTGTTAAAAATGTTCACAATTACCAACTTCATTAAAATGCGACTGCAATATCTGTACCGCTGGTCATAGGAAATAGGAGAGAAGCCTAAGATTTCTGCATTAATCGAACTTCAACATGAAGTCTGAAATAACGTATCTGAGCAGTAAAGTATATACTTTGAGAACTGATTAGATGGCCCTTAGTTTACCTTCGGCGTGATCAGGAGAAGAGTCCAAATTGTATGATGCCAGACGTTGTCTTAGACCAGCTATCCCGCCATAGTCGTCGTCTTCATCGTCATCACAGTCAGCAGCCTGCCATGATAAACAAAACCAGAGTTAGGAAACCAAATTGACTGATGTTCATTTATTTATTACTCAACTACTAAGTATTAACGCATTTTGCACTCCGTGGCATGCTACATCTTGACAAAAGTAAAATGATATGTGATCAAGCAAACCAAACCTTTCGAGCAGGAACTTTCTTTCTAGCTGCTGCCTTGCTTTTCACTTTCTCGTTTTCTGCAATATTTTCTGAAGGCAAATGTCCATATACTTTTAGTCACCAATTACGGATGTAAAGCACAAATGACTAGTTACATAAACCAACCTGTTTCTGAAACAGAATTAATCAATATTTCATTTGGTCCAGCAACTTCAGCAGATTCTTTTTTGCTTGCCTTCTTGTTATTCTTACGTGGATTCTTCAGTACTGGTCTTGTTATTTTTGCCTTGGCTAATATCTTCTTTCGCTCCATCTCTATTTGTTCCTCACTTTGCTCTAGCTCCTGAAATAGAATAACTCATTTAAGTAATAAAAGTTAGAAACTGATCACGCCTACTTGTTACTGGATATATTGTATTCTCAAAACTCACATCAAGTTTTCTTTCAAGAGCGTCAAGATCGGATAACCATAAAGACTTTATTGTTGCATTTTTCAGGTCCTCAACTTCTTGAATAAGTTTATCTCTCTCAGTCCGCAGCTCCTGCAGCTTCTCCAGAGTTAAGGTACCAATTGCCAAAGACAGCAAGTAGTCATAATCACATGTTGAATCTCCTGGACTTGTTGCCCCCGAGGAATTCTCCTCAGTTTCTTCTGCATCATCAGTTGAGCCTGCAATAAAGACATCTGCAGAGGTTTTCTTTTTTGGGAAAGGAGTGAAACCCTTCTCCTTCAATTCACGGAACAAATCTGCTCGTTTTCTGTTGCTCACAATAATGTTTCCTTCCACGACACCCCAGATAAATCTATATTTATTTTCACATTTTAACAAATCATTTTCAAGGTTGGCCATCAAAGCTTTCTGCATAAACAAGTTTGTTGATTAAAACTTAATATAAAACAACGCTAGCGCATTATTGATGCCAACGTCAGCAGCTAGTATTGAGACTTTACGTAATGAGACTTACCTTTCTTTTGTGATAAAAATCGAGTCTTATGTGAAAAAACTCTTCAAGGACTGCAAATGACAAAAAGACACCAGTGAAACATATTGTATGTACATTGGAAGAAACCATTTAACTAGAACATATTGATGGTACACCACTCACTCTGTTCAGGGGTGTCATATTTCTTTATTAAACCTCTAGAGTCGAACAAATGCATGTTACTGGTACTGATTGATGTGGTTAGTTTAAATTTCTTCAGCAAACCCTCTTGCTTAGCCAGCAAAAGATTGTCTGGAGACATACAAACCAAAAAATGAACAATGTCCCCAGTACTATTGTCACTGCAGCCCTGCAACAAAAAAAAAAAGGGAAAAAAAAATACTTTGTAAGAGATCCCTAACTCTTTCCTTCACATTGTTTCTAAATAGCATGTAAAAACACCTCAATGAATGGGTCTTTGCTCTTATCATTCTCTGCGGCAACAGACTCCAGGAATTCCTTGTAATCTTGAGTCCACTTTCGAATTGGAAGCTCTGTTATCCTCAGTGTCACTTCATCAACTTCCTCTATGATTCCACTGATTGTATAGCTAACTCCTCCAGCTTCCTTTGTCGCAGTTTTCTCAATTTTTCCTCTGAATCCTCTATACCATGGATGCATAGCATCCATTGGTTCATCATGCAGCAAATGCCTCACATTGGCAATAATGTCTTTAGGGTTATAATTTGGAATAAAGGAACTCCAGCCTGTGCCGATTCCTTCACTTCCATTAACCAATACCATCGGTATGATAGGCACGTACCTGTCATGACAATTTATATCAGTTCTCAAATAATTGTGTTCGAATATATATCATTCACCCAAAACTCACCATGAAGGTTCAATACGCTGCCCATCTTCATTCAAATAGTCGAGGAGAATATCATCTGCCTTAGGAAACAAAAACCTTGTAACAGGAGACAACTGAGTGAAAATATACCTTGCACTTGCATGATCTTTTCCACCCTGCGAACAAAAACTTTTACATCAGATTCTGTGTTGCAAGGTGCAAATGACGAATTAATAAAGAACCGAAATGTATGGGCATGTATATATTCTTATATGCTGTACTGAAAAATCCATTTGACCATCTGATTAGATGGTATGTATCTTCAATATGAGAGCTAAAAAATTTAAAATATATGTGCAACTTTCCGTTGTCTTACCTGTCCTCGTGTGCCAAACTGACCATTAGGTTTAAGAAGATTTATGTTATTGCTGCCTATGTAATTCTGAGCCATGCCAATGATGGTGCTGGCAAGACTCTGCTCACCATGATGGTAAGCTGAATGTTCTGATACATAACCAGAGAATTGGGAAACTTTTGCTTCCTTAATGAAGTTTCTCTTAAAAGAACAGAAAAGTATCTTTCTTTGGCCAGGTTTCAATCCATCAACCATTGACGGAATTGATCTCTGAAGATCAGCCATTGAAAACAATATAAGTTCCTTATGAACAAAATCTCTGTACTTGATAAGTCTCTCTCTATGATCAAGGTAAGTGCCTGGCTGCAAAACAAGAAATGATGGCCATGTGCGTTATGTAAATACTAAATTAGCATGAAGAAATCATGATGAAAACAAAAAAGATCTGTATCCAGCTGCTCACCTCAAATTGGCGAAGCCAACTTTTTCTTGCTTCAATCTTTTTCTTGCTGAAAGCAAGCTCTATTGCCTCTCCATCTAGTTCATCCACCCATAAAAAATCTTTTTTGTGCATACTAAGATCTCCAAAATACTCCTTGGCTTCCTCATTTGTACTCGTTCCTAACCCCTTCAAGGATAGTAAAGAGACAACAAAAAATCTTTTAGAGAATACAAGGAATCTGACTGACTTTGTTATCAATTTTAAAGAGGCACAAACCTTGTAGTACTTAATAGACCAATTTCTTGCATTTGCCCCCAAACTTTCCTTCCACGATTCATACTCAGGCATGGTGTAGAATGACTTTTTTTCTCCATTTCTTTGAGTAGCCTAAAGAACGAAAAACACTGAATTTAGGAAATAACAAAACCAGAGATTTTGAGTTGAAATACAAGAATTTTCATTTTCTTCAAACCTTAACAATAGGAGTTATGAATTCTAACATAAATGAAGGAAGTTTGAGCAATGATGGCCAAAATGAGTGAATGAAATTGATTAGCAGCCCCTTGATATGGGAACCATCATGATCCTGCACTAGCACAAACATAGATTCTGGTCAAAGTTCCAAAGCGCCAAAATCTATGTTCCATTTGAATTTTCAACATCGTGGAGATGGAAGAACAAAAGACGGCAAGATAAAACAAGTAGATACCTGATCAGTCATTATCATCAAATGACCATATCTGAGTGACTTTACACTGTCATATTGTTTACCATGCTGGAGTCCTAAAATTTGCTTGATATTCTGGATTTCAAGATTCTGCGTTAGCTGATTATGACTCGCTTCCCTCACATTGAGCAATTTACCTCTTAGAGGAAACACGCCATAATGATCACGTCCTAGGACAGCCAATCCAGCAATCTAAATGGATATCTCACTGTATTAAACTTTAAATGCCAGCCAAAGCAAACCAAGTTTTTTTCAGGCAAAGCTATAAGAATTGCAACTTACCGCGAGTGCCTTGGCTGAATCACCTTCTGTCAAGATTAAAGTACATTTCTCAGAACTTTTTCCCCCAGCCTCGTTAGCATCAGCTAGCTTTGCAAGCCCATAAATCCTTCTGTCCTTTGATCCATCTGTCTTCTTGAGATCTTTCTTCTGCTTGAATTCGGCCCATTCCTCAATGTTTTTCATTATATCAGATTTGGCCACTGCACAAGTTGAATTGATAAATTTCGAATCGAATCAAGGACTCAGTAAACTGACAATATATTGGCAACAATAACCAACACCACAAACCTTTGTCCAAGAACTTTGAAGTGAATTCCCATGATGAACCAAAACTTCCTGCGCGAAGTGTTAGAGTCTCTTTTGTTTGAGAATCAAAAGCAGGGTTGTCAATAAGAGCATTGACAAATATCCATAAATGATTCTTTACAGTATGAGGTTTGAGATCAAACTTCTTGTTCTTTTTGTTCTTGTTCTTTAGAACATTAATGAGATGGCCAGTTATCTTGTTGGTGACATAATCGACATGAGTTCCACCCTTGACTGTTGCAATTCCATTTACAAAGCTGACCTGCTCGGATTCATTAAACATTTTTGCTTTTTCAATGACAATGTTACACCATATTGACCAATATATATCAAACTTAAGCATATAAATGAACAGACTGCAAAAACATTATTTTTTCATACCTGTTGAAATTGTCCTTCACTTCGGCTGATGCAAATCTGCCACCTTCCATGCACTTCCTCTTCAAATCTGCCAAATAGATGAAGCCATGAGTTCACTGACCTTTGAATGTTAACTGACCATAAATAATGGAAAAAATGACAAGAAACACCTTGGGAGCGGATCTGAACTAGATACTGAAGGAGATTTGAGATAAAGTTCACAGTAACTTGAAAATGATTTAAAATTAAATTGCTGCCCGTTCAATTCCACCTTCACTGTCTTCCCGAGGCACCCCGCAACATCAATTACCCGCTTTTTCATCAAGGCAACGACATCCTCCTCCAAATAAGTCATGCTAAATTTCGCCAAGTCTGGCTTGAATGAAACTTTAGTCCAATTCTCACTGGATTTGCATTTTGTTATCAAAGGCTCCGACTTCTTTCCCATGTTATCCGAGAAAACCTTCATAATACCAGGACATGCTAAAAAAATTAGCAATTAATCATTGACCGTAATACGCAATTGCGAGTTAAGTAAAAATCAAGAAATCAGCGTCTTTGAGAATAGAATCACGAAGAAAAAAAACTCCCTAAATAATGCACGAGACTGGATTGTGCCAATCCAAATTTGAAAAATATAATTCAGAAATCAAGAAATCCCAAATAAAAGAAACTCCTTAAATTCTAACCCTACTAAATTTATAAATTGTCTTAGCACCTGCTTGTATTTCTTCTGTCTCTTTCCATCTGCAGTCTCAATCACAAATTCATTGGAAAAAATATTAGTGAGCTTAGCCCCGTAACCATTCCTTCCACCCGTTGTCTTCTTCTCATCATCGTCATAATTACTACTGGTCAACAAATGCCCGAAAATCAATTCAGGCACATAAACCCCTTCTTCCTGATGAATCTCCACCGGAATGCCGTCCCCGTTATTGTAAACACTGATGCAGTTGGACTCGACGTCAATCGTCACCTTGACCGAGTCCATTTTTGGATCCCTCTGCTTGTTGTCAGCGGCATTGACAAGGATTTCGTCAAAGATTTTGTAGAGACCGGGGACGTAGGAGATGGATCTCTGGACCATTTGTTCGTTCTCGTATACCCATAGGGTCTGACTATGCTTTTCAATGGAACCAATATACGTGTCAGGCCGGATGAGGATGTGCTCGAGCTGGGTTTTCTTCTGGTAGGTTTCTTCGATGGTTTTCTTACCGGCAGCGGTTACCGGCGGGGGAATGTTGGAATTGTTGCTGGTGGTGAGGGGGACTTTTCGGGCTGCGGCCATGGCGAAGGGTTTGGGAGAGAGTGAGTGCCGTTTGAGAATGGACCGAAGAGTGAGATGGTAAGGTTAAAAGGAGCGGGTTTACGGCTTTATCGATTTTGAATTTGAAATTTTGAATTTTGATGGATCAACCAATGCGGGTTTAGGGTAGGGTTTGACCCGTTTTCGTTAACAACAAAAAGTTGCTCTCTTTCCTTCAGTTTTTTGGATCATAAAACAATCGACTAATCTACCATGTCCATCTATCCTTCCATCGATCATGAAATCTCTTGAACTTTAACAAAATTGAGATAAATGGTATTTGTTAAACATCTAATATGTTTACTCATCTTATTGATATTATAGGTTTATGGTTAAATATAAGTTCGGATTGAAAACTTTTACAAATTTTAAACATTTTCACTCGCTAATCTACGGCTACTCATTCCTTAATGGATCTATTCAGGTTGTTACAAAATATATTATTGTCTAAAGTTATTCTAGGAATCCAATCAAATTGTGCCAAATCTATCGACAGAGGAATAGACAAACCGACAAAGATTTTAACGAGGCAAAGAAACGTGTTTTCTCTGCAATGTATTAAATAAGTTATTTGTCAAATTTGGCGGAAGTTTGATAGAAGACGGAAGACGTGTTTTAAACGCGTTTTCACACATACAAGTGGCTCCATAAATAAAGCTCTCCATTCATTCTGAAATAATCCATTTTTCGAGTTTTCTATCATCTTATAAGCATTTAAATGCTTAGTTCTATAATATTTGTGAGATATTTTGTTCTCCTATATTAAGAGAGTGTATTCTCTTTAAAACACAGTAAATGAGTTGTACACCATAAAATATTATAATGAACATTTTTTCATCTTGTTCGTGGTTTTTACCATAATAATTTTTTAGGAGTTTTCCACGTAAATCTTGGTATCCAGTTTATTCTTTATTTTCATATTTATTATCTCAAATTACTGCACGCATGACCAACAACATCAACAACCAAATACAATAATTATGGAGACCACAACACCATTTAAACGGGAGTAAGAAAGTCCACCGATTTTACCAAAAATCCCATTTTCTTTCAAAGACAACACTTGACCCGACTATATAAAAATGACACATTGCATCTTTTTTGCTTCAGAACCAAAATTTCTCTACAATCCCAGAAACCTAGAGAAGTAACTCTTTACTACAACAGTTGTCATCAAATGCCGCAAGTCCCAAGTTGACTATTCATTTATATGCCAAACTGTCATGTGTCGATTCTGGATTGTGATGTCATCCGCGAGTCAAATCAAATTCAGGCTTGAAATTTTTAACGCCAGCCTTTGAACATGTTTCGGAAACATTAGGATGAGTAGGAGCGGGACTAACTGGGGTTGATGATTTTTCAGCAGGTTGCAGTAGTAAGTGTTGTTCATCTTTTGAGTCAGACTCGGAATTGTTCTTTGCTTTTGTGCCGGTACCATCGTGTACAAAACTGCATGCAACCACCTATAGATACATTTTTCAGTCATACCACATAATGTAACAACAGAATTTGGGAATTTCGAAATGATTGGGAATGTGATTTTATTAGGCCATTATAATTTTAATAGTATCACATCCCTTTCCAAATTATACTCTGGTTCCATATATGATTAAATATATACCTGCACGGGTTTTGATGCCACAAGCCTACCGCCTATTGCACCACCAATTATATGGCCATCAGGACTACAAACGGAAATGCTTATACCACCTGTTCTATTATGCGAACCACCACTTTCAGCGAGCAGGTAAGAACCGGATAAGCACAGTATCTCGAAACGGCCCTAAAAGGAAGAACTATCCATCATTTACGGCAATGAAGCATCCGAGTTATGAGTAATAGGGAACGATAAAAAGGATCTAATATATGCACACAATTGATTCAAGCCAAAAATAATATCAAACGGATAAGTTTATGCAATACTTCATCAGTTTAAATTACTAAATTGCGAAATACAGAGCATCTATTCTTGCACAATTACAAAACTAGCACAGCTTAAAAGAAGAGAAGATCTTATGAAAGAAGTAATGTGGTGAAATTATATGTTATATCCAACTGAAAAAAATTGAATTTCAAAATTGAAATACAACTGAATAACAACTTATTTTAACCTCATATGTTATGGCGCCAGAAGAGGTTGTAGGCTGGCGTAATGTTACAGCAGAAACTGATCCATAAGCTGACAAAATGCATAATGCTCTGGGTCTTTGTTGAGCAAATGCCAATATTTTTGCCGCAATATCCTGCAGGAAATCGAATTAATACATCTCTCGCTGCATAATAATGCGGACAAAAAAATGTGGTGAAGCAAACAGTATACGTGAATGCATTGGCAGATTTTCAAAACAAGGCAAAGCAGAGGATTAATTTAACATGTACAAAGTATGATATACCTAACAAATCAGGCACAAGTTCAAAAGAATGACATAATATGTATAATCGAACCACGATGGAGACTATTCTAGAAGATCGAGGCAGACCATACCTCTCCAGCTTCAACAAGTAAGACATGTGGAGTAAAAGCTAATCCAGCTGAACTGTTCATCCATTCACCTGGTGGGAATAAACTTTTATTCTCCCGGCCACGAAAAGGAAACAAATCGCATTCTCTTGTTACCAAGCAAGTGAAGTACTGGAACACAAAATTTAGGAGCTTCGTCGAGCATCGGCGGCAGGTTACCTTTACTAAGGAGCAAACTCGGTGACCAGTGCCTGTAATTTTTCCAAGATTCTTGTTCCAAAACTGTCTTAAATCTTTCATTAAGTTCACAGGCAGAGGTTCTTATGTCATCATGATTACACGGACAGATCAAGGAATTCGAGAGTTGGGGTGACATGGAGCAGCAGTGAATGGATTTCGGGGACAAAATTTTTGGCAAATAAAAGTTCAAAAACAAATTATTCGAAGGGGAGTATCATCTTGCCAGATCCACTCAGCAAAAGGATATATCCAATTTACCGTACTATATCAATACTACAAATGCTGAAAAACATATTCAATGCATCATATTAGGCAATAATGACTTGAATTACATTCACGATAACACCACGATTAAGCCAGACAAAAACTAACCAAGAGGAGCAAGTTTCTGCTTCCACCCAGTCCCGGGTGGCCGCCCTCTCCGAGGTTTTTCCGCAGGTGGAGCTCCCTCAGAACATGATGTGGAACCCGACAATCGGGACACTCCTAAAGACATATTAGACCCGTCGGGTGCATATTTTCTAGGCCTACCCCTCTTCTTCTTCTTCACCGTTTCGCCATCGTCGCCCCGTGACGCACTCGACACAAAAGCCATGTTCATCCCATGAGAATAACTGTGTGACGTGTTCTCAATATTAAATCCGCTGATCCCTACATCGTGATGCACTGAAATGCTGGGATTCGATGACAGAGTTTTGAAAACAGGTGCAGGGTGCATCTCGCTGGTCGGTTTTATGGCCGACCCTGAAGCAGCGACATGGATATTTTGGCAGGATCCTGAACCCGATCCTCGTAATCCACCTCTCTGGAGGTAATACGAGGCTGAACATTGCGAAGTCATCCCTTCTCTCCCTTCCATGCATTTACTTAGTAATAAAAATCACAGTTAAAATACACACTTTTCTTTCAGCCGACACCCCAAAATCAGAACGAAACCCCAGAATGAAAAACAAAGAAAGAAACAAAAGTAAAACCCAAAGCATAGAAACAGAGCACTAGAACAGGAAAGCTTAAATTTTTCTTACAAGAGTTAGCGTTAACTTCAAGAAAGAAATCAAATACATCAAGAAATATTACAACTTTCAGGTTTTAACATGATGATCAACGTCGAGTGAAGCATGGAAACTCTGAAAGGTTGAATCTTGACACAAATTGAACAAGAAGAACACACATCAAAGCCTGTATTCTGGAAATGCAGAAAATCCTTGGATACAAACCCACAATTTCCTGCTCCGAACATTTCTTCAACCAAACTCAAACTCACAAAGAAAACCTGAGAGAAGGGACATCAAACCCTAGATTCGGAATGTGGTGGAGAGACAATGAAAAAGGAGAGGTCGGGGAAAGATGGAGACAAAAGTTGGATGAAATAGCAAAAAATTCCGAGCTTGGAATTAAAGTTAAGGAGATGACACTTTTGAATTTGCATAGCAATAATTTCAGGCCAGCATTGGAACAGCAACTTTTCTTGTTGACTATGACTATGACTATGACTATGAATACCTTGAAACCATTGGAGGACAGTACAGTTGATGCATCGACGTATCAACGTGTCTTTGTCACCAGCGGCAGAGTAGTTGTCTTGTTGAGCACAAATTTACTGGGGAATCGTGTTTGCATCGACGTACAAACGTGACATTTTAATGAAAATGGATAATATCTGTTATTGTAACTGACTAAGATTTCATTGTATTAATATTTTGGAAAAAAAACATTCCAAATGTATAACATTAAAATTTAAAAAAAAAAAAAAAAACACGGACTGCGGTTACAAATCTTGTTGCCTGTGCATATTCCAATTTCTTTTAGGAAAAAAAATTAAAATTAAAAACAAAATAAAAAGGAGAGATGAGGCAAGGGACAAGTGCTGCTGCTAACCCCGACCCTTATGGGGTTTTATGGAAGACAAAAACTTGTGTGAGACGGTCTCACGAGTCGTATTTTGTGAGACAAATATCTTATTTGGGTCATCCATGAAAAAATATTATTTTTTATACTAAGAGTGTTACTTTTTATTGTGACTATCGGTAGGGTTGATCTGTCTCACAGATAAAGATTCGTGAGACCGTCTCACAAGAGATCTACTCTTTATAGAGAAACTAGGATCATCAATCCATGATGTCACAAATCTCATTTTATTACAATAACGTAAATTTTTTATTTTCATAATATTTGATTATTTAAATAAACCTGCTGTTCTTATTTATTTGTTTGTTTTCCTTTTAAAATCAAATTCTTTAATTATTTATTATTAATTAGTTTCGATTATTTTATCTATTCAAACATAGAATCTATCTTAAACTTTATCCTTTCATATTCAAATTGTTGCATCAATTTTGTTTGCATATGTATAATAAGTTTATATGGATAAAACATTTGTTTTTTTTTTTTTTATCAAAATTATAACTAGTGGTTTATATCAGCTCAATATTATATTTTGATTGCACTCATAGCATGCACAATTATTATTTAACGACAATTTTTGCTCAATAATTGTACTTCTTAGGATTAATAGAAATATTACATATGACTTACTTTGATACCGATTGTAGATCATGCAATTTTCGTTTTACCAAAAATTATAACAATTGAGAACGATACAATTCAAATCTTTTAAACATTAAAATAACTAAAATACTATGTTTCAATATCTTTCCTAACACAGACAATAATTGATTCTCAATACTTTAAATGCAACATATTTTGTGAAAAAAATAACATGTTTATTTTAGAAAATAAACTCAATTTTGTGTGCTTGTTCTTATTTTATAATATTTTTTAGAAATTATTATTTAACATTAAATATCCAACGAATAAACATCCATGAGACACCAACTTACTAAAATCCAATTGAGATAATATTATTCAAACTACTTATAAATTATTGGGAAATTTAGATATAGTAAAATAAAAATGACATATTGATTGAGTTGATCACAAATTGGTAAAGAATGACCTAAGATAAGATTCAATGTTGGTGGTGGGGTTTGAAGGATAAGATAAACTAATGATTAGTATGTAGATGATAAAGAAAATGATTGTGGTAGGATTGTAATATATGGTATAAAATAATATTATGTTTGGTAAGATTTTTAAGTGTAGGATAATTTTGAATTTTTTGATGAAAAGACAAAATTGCCCTTTCCCTACACGGCGGCGGCGACGGCCGGCCGGAAATGGTCGGCCGGAAACGGTTGACGGGGGCGGCGGCCGGAAACGGCGCCGGAAAAATCGACCAGCTCCGGAAATGCTCGGCGCCGGCGCCGGCGGTCCGTCGGCGGTCGGTGGCGGGAAGTGGTGGTGAGTTTGAATATAAGAGAAGGGTAAAATTGGAAAAATAGGAGGTATTAAGAGTTGGATAAATAATCATAGGGGGTGAGGAGGTATTATTTTAACCTACCTAATATAACCTAATCATTCATAGGAGGGATTGACTTGGTTAAATAATCACGCGTACCAAACAGCTGACTAGACATAATAAAAAAAATAATCCCGCCAAATCACATGTACCAAACGCTTCCTGAAAGACAAGGTAGACAGACTGAGGGGTCTGAAAGTGGACCAAACTTGGCTCATTGTACTTTATTTTTTACCAATCCAAATATGGTTTTGAAATTTTTAATAATAATTTTTTTACGTTGCAAATACTGCCTAAAATTTAGGTTATGAGCAGTTTACATTATGGTAACCATATCAAACCAAATTGAAAAAACTCAAATAGGATGGTTTGGATCGGTTTTATACAGTTACGATTTTGATTAATTTTGAAATCAATCAAACCTTAAAAATTGGTTTAATTCAATTTTGTTATAAAGACAAGTTAATCAAAATGATCCAAACATATTACATTGATATAAATTTTTGAATAGGTCTCTTGTGAGACGGTCTCACGAATCTTTATCTGTGAGATGGGTCAATCCCACCGATATTCACAATAAAAAGTAATATTCTTAGAATAAAAAATAACTTTCTCATGGATGACCCAAATAATAGATATGTCTCACAAAATACGACCCGTGACACCATCATAAACAAGTTTTTGCCTAAATTTTTTTTCACGTTGTATTTTTTTATATGTATGAATATTTTATTTGGCTTTTAATTTGTCTTATATTATTAGTGAGCTTTCTAATAATACAATTATATTGAAAATTTTGTATTGCATATTTTAACACAAATAAACATAATTACAACTCTAAAATTTAGGTTTTTTTTTTGTAAGTTGCAAAATTTTATAACATGCATATGTATTTTAATATATGATTTTTAGTTATAATCATTTTAGTTTAGGATCAAATAAAATGTCTAATCTACTTTTGTTAAGTCAACCGTCTCTTTTTCAAAATTATAATATCACATGCATTAATTTATTATGAAAAACAAAACTTAAAATTGGTCATCCCAAACCAAAATTAATGATATGGCTTGGTTTGATTATAAAATGGTTTGATTTAGTTTGAAATTAAAACCATTATAATATAGTTTGGCTCGAATTTTTATTTAAAATTAAACCAGTTCGTAGTCGAAGAACCCTAACTTATATAGATGGTATCCTCGAGAACTATTTCTCAAGTTGTTAGATTCTTGAACTGCTGTGTATAAGCATATCTACCATAAATTTAGGTTTTATTAATCAAAATACTTTTTTAAAAAAAGAATTTACAATTTTACAGGCGCAAACCTCACAATTCCTCCAACCCAACCTCTTATTCTTTCTTATCTCAATACATGAAACTACTTATTTTATAATAAAAACAACTGTAACAATATTACAGTCATAGGGACTGCGAATCATTTTAGTTCTGGAAGATTCGACTTTCTGCATCTTCACCTTGACTCCGATTAGCAAAATCCAGGTAACCCTGCTCCAGTTCAAAACATTGTTTTACACTATACATGGATGGCCAAGATTCAGTGTATATAGTGCAAAAAATACAACTCAACAGCATATGAGAATTATATGATCAACATTTGAGATGTTCCTTTCCTTAGATTAGAGAACGGCTAATTTTACATTTACATCAATCTAAAAGCTAACTATACAAGTATTTCACATAACTGCGTCAAGAAATTGATCTATTCTAGGCTCTAGCTGTTTTATGGAACCAAAATTTGCTAATGTTCGATCAATGAAAAAAGTCGGCTTTCAACTTATCGTTTTTAATCCTTTGAACTAGTTAAGTGGTCAAGGAAAAGATACTCAGCGACTCTGATTACAAGAGGTTGTCATTGATACCTGAAGGATTCCAACGGCAGCAAATTTGTCCACAATTGTCTTAAATTGCACTGGATGCAAATTCAAAGGCTTCAAGAGGAAATCGACGCTCTAGGTACATCCAGAAATGTATTGATCAGCAACTTCATCTTGTGAAAATTATCTTTCACAGGTAACAAGTTCCATATTAAATGCATAACAGAATACAAGCTCGACATTTAATGATACACAAAAATACATATACAACTTATCGAAGCAAATGTGATGCATTAGAGTCTTTATAGAATTTAGAATAATATCTTACATTTTCCAAAAGAAAAGGCCGTAAATTTATAAGCTTAAATATTTAAGGTAACTCCAGTTTATTTTTAAAATGCAAAAACTCTTACTTTTTAACATGTCAATAATCTAAACATTGTGACAAAAAAGACATTTTATAATTTACTAGAGTTTATCTTATCCGCAGAAATTGGGCAATTGTTTTATTCAAGGCAGATATTTTATAATCTCTATAACATATTATATTTCTCGAGGAGCTTACCACATATTTAATATAAAGTTAGGTAAACACCATATGTCTTGTGGAACTGCTCAGCACAATTGAAATCCTAAGGACGGTGTTGATCGAGGACTTAAAATACATAAGACCAGAAGTAGGCCAAGAACTTTGATTAAGAAATATCGAGTAAATAAATATTTTGATTAAAGGTCGTTAATGATCTATAATTGTTCCAAGTTGCAAATGAGACAATCATGCAAGTTGAATAGCTCAAGGAGTCTTCTGGGAACAACCAGTAGAATGTATAAATCAGTATCAACATTTCCACCTGCCTGGAGATAAAACATTGTGGCAATGTTAGTTTATGTTTCCCAGAAATGAAACATTTCTCGGGAACATGAACAAAAATACTCGCATTATTTTTCCCAGAAATACGGCTTTCCTTCACTCTCACATTTCATCGCCCGAAACTCAGACATGGCATTACGTCAAAAGTAGAAATTATCTCCTGAGGAAAACATAACCAAACATATATTGCATATTCGCATTTACCACTTATGGGAGTTGTAGTGCTAAAGCTTTGTGTTCATTAGCGTGTGCCAAGAATACATCAATGATATATTTCAAATCCTTCAGCTGCACATACTACTAGTTATCGAAGGGAGTTTATATATTTGAAACGAACAGATTTTACCTTCGACGTGAAGCACTCATCCCAAAAGGTATAATTCAAATCTTCAAATCTCCCTGTTTTAATAAGGTCATCAATGAAAAGCTTCACTTGGACTGCCTGTCAAAGAAAGGCACCATGAAATTTATTATAAACGAAAAAATGATACAGATAAATGTGATATACACGTGATAGTTAGCATACATTTCGGCTGTTTTTTTGCCTATCGAAAGGATAACCAAAAACGAAGCCTGACAACGAAAACTCAGAGATCTGCATGCATACATAAAATCATCAGCGGCAATAATAAATTCAATTGATTATAATAACCAGCATCGGAACGTTTGGAATACCTCCATCAATATGATCAAAGTTACCATGATATATTTGTCACTTAAAAATTAATCGTGAACTTAAAAATTGAAAATACCAGAAAATGCAATATAATCAATTGCATAACATTGGAAAGTTCAAAGGAAAAAAGACAGATCTCCATGTGTATGGGAAAAGCATTACCAAAGGCATGTTCAAATGAATGCCTGAAACCGTAGCAGCAATATGCCATTTACTTCCTAATCTTTTGAAGATTCAACATTTCAGTTCATATTTTCGTTAAAAAAATACGTGAGGGTTATGAAGACAGGAAAATTGTATTGATAAGCACAAAATTAGAACTACTTTAAAGGCCTTTGCACAGGATTAAAAGAGACCAACAAATCACAGCGAATTTTTACCATCTACATTTCATACTTCAAATATCCTCTAAATATTATTTTTTAACAAAGGGCAGCAAGGCAGAGAATTAATAATACAAACAGCAAATATACTCACCAGACTTTGGAAATCAGTTGCCATCAAGTCGATGTTCGTTTTTTTGCGAACCAAGACACTGCAGGGAAGCAACAATATACATCAGGTCATTCAAACTGATTTATCAGCAAACCACCTATCGATCATTATGAGTAAAGAACCTACACCACACTTCCATTACAAAAAAATAATAAATTATTCACAAATGCGATAGATAAAGTAATACAGCCACATTACCTCAAGGGTGCTGCAATTTTGTTATTGGGGTCAGAAAGAGCGAGGCCCACGTACTTATCACCCACATCCAAGCCAAGCAAACGCCTTTTCTTTAACCCGTTTGATTTGGACAATCCTTGGAACAACTTCATTGGCTTTAAGTACTTCATCTGTGTCATTTGTCGCAACCCAAAAGCTTATGAATAGCATTGTAAAAATCAAACGAATTCATTTTCACAAATTCAGGCAGATATATTTTCAGTTAATCGTTTTATCAAACATTTTACGTACATAACAACGAATTTCTTCAAAAAAAAAAAGAAACAAAAGGACCACATTAAGGCGAGGTATCATACATTCACATCGTGTATACTATAAGGATCCGTATATTTGTAAACAAAATTTTAGAAGAGGATCACCTTTGGGGAGAAAATGCGCCAACGAATGTAGAAAATATTTGGAAATGGAAATTATTGTGGAGCTTCACTGTACGGAGTCGGTGATCAATTCGATTGAAAAATAAGAATTAAACTAAGGGGGCGTTTGGCAGGGGTGATTGGTTGGGTTTATTTTTTTAACCCACCTAATCACATGTTCTCCTATGAATTATTAGGATATATTAGGTAGGTTAAAATAATGCATCCTCTCACCCCTTAGGATTATTTATCACACTCTTAATCAATCACATTTTTCTAATTTTAACGTTCTCCTAAATTCAAACTCACCACCACTTCCTTCCACCGACCGCCCACCGCCAACCCCTGCCGCCGGCCAACTACCGTCGCCGGTCGATCGCCGCCGCCACCTCCGGCCGATCGCCTCCTCCTCCTCCGGCCGATCGCCGCCGCCACTTCCAGCCGACCGATGCCACCTCTTGCCGACCGCTGGCGCCGCTTCCGGCCGACCGCCGCCGTCGCCCACCGACACACAATTAAAAGGGCAGTTTTGTCAATTCATAAAAAAATTATTAATTATCACATTCTTATCCATCATACCAAACATAATATTATTTTATCATTATATATTATATTTCTACTTCAATCATTCTTTTTATCATTTCTCTCTTAATCATTTCATTATCCTATCCTCCAAACCAAACACAGCCTAATAATAATTCAGACATGTAAATAAATGTATTCAAATAGTAAAATACAATATAAGAAGAATGTGAAATATATCCGATTTTATTTTATATAATAATAAACATATCATTATAAAATGCTTCCAAACACAATTTCAACTTTTTATTATACATCAAAACCATTGACTGTTAAAACGATTTATTTTATAGAAAGTTCTTATATATATATATATATATATAAAATTAGTAAATATTTGATTCGTTTTCACCTTTAAAACATTTAAACAAAATGAAGTGAAAACCTAAAAATATTACTTTTTATTGTGAATATCGATAGGGTTGACTCGTCTCATAGATAAAGATTCGTGAAATCGTCTCACAAGAGACTTACTATAAAAAAAAAAATAATAAGTATATTAAAGTTTATGAATCATCAAAATACATACTCAAGTTTGCTTTTTCCTGACTTGCTTCTAATGATTTAAATTTAAATACAGGAATATTGGAACTTGAATATGAATCCAGTTAATTAAATTTACATGCATCCTAATGTGTTTGTATATGTATTTTTTTAATCTACAAATACATAATATAGTTGTCCACATTATTGATAGGACTTGAGCATAAACCCGAGACTTGTTCATCTCAGGCAAAAAAATTATAAAGAAAAACTAAATCTGTCATAATAAATTAAGAAACAAATCTACCTACATATTGATTCTGTATGATTTTCAAAATTAAATAAAATATAAGTAAATAAAAATAACCATTGTTTATGTCTTTAAAAATCAAAATTTAAATAAAACATTATAGAAAAACCATGATGGTACATTATGTAAATGAGAGAGAAAAAAAACAGTAATGGGTAAGATGTCGGTGGGAAAGGGAGAAATTGACAAGAATAAGCATTTAAACCCTACACGCTCGAAATAGATCTGCATTAATCTCAACCCAACACGTTTGTGTGTATCTATCTGTATCTATTTCATATATCCATATTTATCTGCCTCCGCCTATACGTATGCCCCTATGATTTTTCATTTCAGACTCCTTTTGATTCCAAATCAAGGTTTTATGTACTATTTTATATATTGCTTGATACACATATAAACGGCGTAATTGGTGTTTTGACCAAATCAGGTTCAGGTTCAGGTTCAGGTTCAGCCAAGTAACTTCTTGAAAGGTGCTTTTTCTATTCTTAATTGATATGCACCAAATTTTGGATATGGTTTTTTCGGATTTTTGTGTTATTCTATTATGGCTTTAACATGTTTTTGATTTTTTGAACGGGATTTTTTCTACTTTTCTTTGGGTTTTTTTTGGAAACGGGGTTTTAGGATTTCTGTTTCTGGGTTTGTAATATTGTTTGGATTGACTGAGTATGTATGTTTTACGTGTGTCGACATAGCAAAAAAGATGTATTTTGGGATGTCTTAACGAAAGTTGGGAGCTTTTGAATAATTAAAAAATGGGTTTGGTGCTTTTGAGTTTTCCAGAGGTATTTTTTTCCTTCTTAAAGTAGCTCTCTCTGTATCTAACTTGTGTATGTTTCTCTCCGGCTTGGGAACTTGTGGAATGTGATTGCCTCGATGATTTGAGCTCGTGCTTTTTGTGAATGAAGCTGTTATGCCAAGTCTGAGCGGAGAGAACCCAATAGACTAACTCGGTACTCTAACTGATCACCTGATATGGAATATGTAATTTTACCCACTCCTTGAGAAGACGGGCCAAAGGGTCCAGGTTTCATTGACCCTATCCGTATTTGATGTATATGATTTAGTCCATTCTGTAATTGGCTCTCATTAACCAGTTAGCATTTTATGTGTACACCTTAATCCAATTCATAATGTAATGCATACATCGACTATAATTATCGATACTTACTGACTTACTGATAATAGCCTCTTATTTTAGGCTGTCTCCTCTCACTTGTCGACTCTTAATGAGAGCACTTCGTTCATAAATCTGCAAAGGAGATCCAAAACCTTAATGACCAACCTTCTAGCTGGGATAGCCCCTCAAACTTATTAACCACTCCTGATTTTTATTGTGGAGCCTGAAGCCAAACGTGGACACGTAGCAGAAGCAAATGCAAATGATAAGGTTTTTGTTTAAGACTTTTAAGTTTCTTTGCTCCCCATATTTGTAAAATGCCAATTTCATATAATATCCAGGGATTATTTGATCAGCTGCAAGTTACTGAATGGTAATAGCTAGGTCTTGTTGGTCGGCACATGCGTGCCAGTAATAAAATTGCAATTTCAGTTATATGCGATGTGTGAATGGTTTATCCCGATGCTGCACCAAACATAATACTTCTGAAACCACTCATTCTTGAATATAAGCATGCCTATATGCCTGGCATTGGGCTTCTCAAATTAACCATCCTAATTGCATATTTTATCTTGGGATTAATAGAATATTCTTTTGGATGTTCCTCGGACTTGAGTTTTTTTGTTCACTTGGTGTGTACATTGTTTTGAATTAGAACATAATTATTCTGTGTTGATACTTTAGGCATTATATATAGAAGTATTAACTTCCATGTTAACCCTTTTTTGAACTCAGATTGATGGCCTTTCAGCTATAAACAGTGGTTTTTGGAATTTTGGAAGTTTGAACTTTATTTCTGTCCACTCCAAAAAGTGGTTGGATTGGGATGGGCTGCCACTGTTCAAAGATCACCTTCCACTGTTCAAAGATCACCTCATGTTGTTTTATCTCAGATTATGATGAATCAGTTCAGGAAGCCAAGAATGCTGGTTTGTAGAAATTTTTTTTTTCATCTTATGTTAAATATGTTGTCAAGGAGTTGAATTTGACCGCTTACGTTTGTTTCAGAAAATGAAGATAAAGGTGAAATTAGTGGTTTGCCTGCATTTCGTGAATACTCAATTGAACAACTCAGGATAGCTACATCTGGATTTGCGGTGGCGAACATAGTTTCAGAACATGGGGAGAAAGCTCCAAATGTGGTTTATAAAGGGAAATTGGATAATCAGAGGCGGATAGCTGTCAAACGCTTTAATAGGTCTGCTTGGCCTGATTCCCGGCAGTTCCTGGTAAGCAGGCACTACGTGCATCTTTGCCTTTCTGTTTATTGAGAAATTTTTTCTGTAAAATGATGTTGTCTTCTGTTATTTCTCTTTAACGTTCCAAGTTTGGAGTTGTGAGTTGCATATTTTGATTCTCTCATAATTTTTGCAATATATCATACTGTTATATCTGATTTAAAAATATTTGGCTGGAAAATATGTTACACTGTTTAATACATTTTTAGCTTTCTGACCACAGTGTATATATCTTCTTTGACTCATCGCATGATTGGAACTTCAGGAAGAAGCAAGAGCTGTTGGTCAACTCCGAAATAATAGAATGGCCAATTTACTTGGCTGCTGTGCTGAAGGTGATGAGAGGCTGCTTGTCGCTGAATTTATGCCCAATGAAACACTTGCAAAACATCTGTTTCACTGTGAGTGAATTTGGTTTGATAATTATGTTGCCATTAGTCATACATTGTGCAATCACTAGTTACTATGGAAAACTGCTCATTATTATGGCAAATTGTTCTGTTGGAATGGTATCTGCTATGCTCAGTTGAAATTTCCCTTTGCATGACACGTGCTGTTATCTTGCAAGTTTTGTTCTAAATATATGTGATATGCTCTCGCTGTCTTTCTCTCATACTGAGTGTTTTTCTTTCGAATAAAATAATGCTCACATTATCCACTGTCTCGTTGATGTAAATAATTACAAGCTTTCGTTTGTCTTTGACTATTTTATATTCCATTATAATCCAATTGACCAATGTGGCCATGTCTGAGACTGTCTACTTGTACCATGTTAGTTGGTACCTCACTTAGACTTCGATTTATGCCTTGTTTTAATATTACTAAGCTTCATTTCTACGTGAATTCAGGGGAAGCACAACCAATGAAATGGGCAATGCGGCTTAGGGTTGCTTTATATCTCGCTCAAGCATTAGAATATTGCACGAGTAAAGGACGGGCTCTTTACCACGATCTTAATGCCTACAGAATAGTCTTTGATGACGTTAGTTTGAAATTCTTTCATCTCAGTTGTCTGTCGCTCATTATTTCCCATGGTTCAAATTCTAACAAGTATTGACACAAGTATAAGTATACTGGTAATTCTGTGCTTCTCATTGTGTATTTTGTATGCTACAGGATGGCAATCCCAGACTATCATGTTTCGGTTTAATGAAGAACAGTAGAGATGGAAAAAGTTACAGTACAAATTTGGCATTTACTCCTCCAGAGTACCTAAGAACTGGTATCATATCTCCTTTAGAAAGAAGTATCTAAACCCAAACAGCATGATGTCGGATTACCACAGGATGGTCTTCTTGGTTCTTATATCTATCCATATATTTTTGTTTACGAAACTTAATATATTGGCTCGCTGAATTTTTAGGGAGAGTTACTCCGGAGAGTGTAACGTATAGCTTTGGCACACTTTTACTTGATCTCCTCAGTGGTAAACATATTCCACCAAGTCATGTAAGTCTCATTACTCTCTGTTTTTCTTAGTTTTACAAGATACATTTTGTTTGGTAATATCGCAAAGTTAACGGCTCATGAAAAAATATGCTAGTTGTCAGTCAACTTGGAAGAATGTCTTGATATTTTATGCTGTTATAATTTATATTTTGTATTTGAGATCTTGTCGCCCATGGATTGAAAGCTCTTATTTTGTATGTTGAGCTACCACTTAATGAGTCGCGGCGGTTCTTTTTAATTACCCTCCTATCTGTAATAATTCTCTCTCTCATGGTTTTCATAATACTTTTGTATGTCAAATTTTTTCAAATTTATACCACCCAAAACAGCAGGGACGTCCCACAAAAACTCACATGCATTCACGCAATTGTTTCTGTGTACGTGAGAGTGATTTATCCCATTGGCCATTTATTGGCAGCATTTATTAGTTTCTTGATGAGTTTGGAGTTCAAGAAGTAGTGATTTATAAGAATATTTTGTTTATTATGTTTCTTCTGTTCTGTGCATTTTCTTGTGCAAAGTCTCTGCCTGTGATTGAGACACAGGTTTATCTGATTGATATTGTCTCAAGTTGTCTGCAAATCTGAATTTGCTCCAATTTCTGCATCAATGTTCGGCTTTTAAGTAGCCTTGCAATCAGTTCTAGTCTCATGTCATGCATGCGTTTCAGGCCCTTGATTTGATAAAGGACCGAAATTTCCAAATGTTAACCGATTCTTGCTTGGAAGGTGAGCTATCCAATGATGATGGAACTGAGTTGGTTCGTTTGGCATCAAGATGTTTACTGTATGAACCCCGCGAGAGGCCTAATCCTAAATCACTAGTTGCCGCATTAGTTCCTCTTCAAAAGGATACAGAGGTTAGTTCTTCTATAAACGTGCAACTGCCATTTGTTCGACGAAAAATCAGGTATTAGGTTCCCCCTGTTTGTTTTGCCTTATTTCCTTGTTTGCTTCTAATGTACAATGCTCATATATGCTTGACTGTAGGATAAAAGTAAACAGTAACCCCCCTATGTTGGAAAAAGTACCATCTTTTTTTGGACTAATGACTGAAATCAGTGTTTGCCCAACATGTGATGATTTCTCGAAAGAGATCTTTTTACGGTTGACTTTGTGGCATGTGAGCATGGTGTTATCGACATCACAGAAGATATCATTAAGTGTCTTAATGAAGAAAATTTGAAATATTATCTATTGAATTAATAATTAATAATAATATAGCTTTTTTGACGTTGTGAAAATTAAATAAAAGTAAAATTTTGGTAGATGTGTAAGGTTTATGTTTCGAGGGAAGAAAAATTAAACGGTAGGCTTCATTTTCAGAATTCCGACTGGGCCAGACAATGGGCATAAACATGTATTGATTGCAAAAAAAAAAAAAAAGTGAAGAAGAAAAATAAGTAGTTAACAACTACTTAAAAGAGTCTTACACCTCCATTGCTTGAATACTTCGAAATTTATCTTGTGAAGTGTGGGATATAAAGAATTGCCTTTCTCGTATTAATGTATTTTAGGGGGACGACCCTGAGTAATTCTTTTGCAGGTTCCTTCTCATGTATTGATGGGTATCCCTCATGGTGAAGCGGCTATGCCTCTGTCGGCCCTCGGCGAAGCATGCTTAAGAATGGATTTAACAGCCATACACGAGATATTGGAAAAACTCAACTACAAAGACGATGAAGGGGCGGCAACGGAGGTATGTTTCTCGCTAATCTTACTGCCGTAAAATTATTTTCCCTCGCCTATTTTGCTGACAAATGAAATGATTATTTCTCTTTATGCAGCTTTCATTCCAGATGTGGACAAATCAAATGCAGGAAACTTTAAACTCAAAGAAGAAAGGTGATGTGGCTTTCCGTCAAAAAGATTTCCGAGCTGCAATCGAATGTTACACACAGGTTAAAACTTTGACAAACCTTCCCCTTTGTCTATAGAAAATAAAAGAGAAAACCATCACAGCACGCATTTTCTTGAGTATCTACAGTTTCCTGAATGGGAAAATGCGTTCCTATTATGTTTTTTTTGTAGTTTATCGATGTTGGAACCATGGTATCGCCTACAGTTTTTGCTCGTCGTAGTCTTTCACATCTTATGAGTGATATGCCAGAGGAGGCCCTCGATGATGCGGTGCAGGCACAAGTTATATCTCCTGTTTGGCACATCGCATCATATTTACAAGCTTCCGCTCTCTTTGCGATAGGAAGGGAGAATGAGGCACATATTGCACTTAAAGAAGGTTCAATTCTTGAAGAAAAACGGACCACACCGTCCTGAGTAATTCAG
Source organism: Primulina tabacum (assembly GCF_025594145.1). NCBI lineage: Eukaryota > Viridiplantae > Streptophyta > Magnoliopsida > Lamiales > Gesneriaceae > Primulina > Primulina tabacum. The sequence goes on along the minus strand of NC_134554.1, from coordinate 1,754,136 downwards.
GGGAGATCTTCTATTCATGTCAAAAAGATTGAAGACTCTCTTCAACTTGAAAAGCAGCAAATACACTCACTTTTTTCTACCATGCTTGGTTAAAGTTTCTGATTATTTTGGTTTTGAGGATTTATTTCTTGAAGCTCAGGACGCCTGGACTAAACTTTTCCAATAACACATTACAGTTCAGAGCAACTGAAAGGGATAACATGTTGGTTGATGGAGGACTGGTTCTTTAATTTTTTTAAAAAATTAAAATTGTTGTTCTTGAAGAGATTTACTGTACTGTGATTTGTGTACAGTAGTGCTACATGGTTTGTATTGTTGGTGGGATTTTTGTGGAGATTAATTTTTGGTATTGTATTTGGTGTAGTATGAGATGATTTCTTGGTTTTGATTGTACTGGAGTTTGAAGAATTATTTTTGCATTGATCGACATTGTTGGACCTCAAATCTTTGCTGATTGGCTGTTTTATTTCAGAAAAGATCTTTTAGTCTTAAGAAGAATCTGAAGCGTAGCAATAAATTGTTCTGATTAAAAAGTGTACATTTTTTTTGTTTCTTTTTTGTTGTAGATTTATATCAGTAGTTTCAAATTACAATATTATGACAACAATAACAGAAGTTCAACGGTCATGTGAATCTAATCCATAGGTATCAGAGCTGTTTTCGCAGTATGACAGGGAGTATTTACTATTACTACCATTAAAAAATCTCAATATCGTATTCCAATAATCCTTTCATCTAAATATATATATTTGTATATTTTTTCACATATTAAGAAAATCATTAAAAAAACAAAGTTCACAACCAAACTTCATTTTATCCTTATTTTATTTATTAAAAAATAATTATATATTTTCAAAAACTTAGTTAATAGATATATATTAGTAAAATACAGAAAAACATTAAGTAATAACTGTTCATATTTTAGACAACTGGAAAAGAAAAAAATGAAGCTTGAATGGGTAGGACAGAGATTTTACATATGATTTTCTATCTAATTTATTGTCGCTAAAATCCAAAATAATCGATGATATATATTGTTTCATGCTGGAATTTTACAAGTCTCAAACACTATAAATGCAAGCAAGATATCTAAACGCAACATAGCAAAGGTGACAAGCACAATACATCGATCCTGACATGTATTATTATTATTTATTACAAATTAACGCAAAAAAAAAAAAAAATCAAATTTACTTAGCCCGAATTAATCTTAAGTTACACAAATCGAGCACACTATGATCCAAATTCTAGAAGTAGTGAAATTATTATTATTATTATTATTATTATTATTTATTATTAAACATGTATTGGCCTCGGGTGGGAATTAGAACCTACCACATATCCATAGACATATCTATTTCGAGGCATTAGGGAGCTCTTGTCCACTGGAAAATTCTTAGCCTAGCTAGCTTAAATATGTTTATATATTTAAATTAAATATATTGTGTAATTTATAATGCTTTAAATTCTATTAGAAATTTGATATTTTTTTAAACAAAGACAACGAGAAATTATATTATGAAATGATCAGATTCTACAATTATGTTTGATTTCTATTCATGTCGGCTAAACCCTGCATTTATCTCGTAATTAAGAGATGACATGCCATCAAACCAAGAGAACATAGTGAAATTTTGTTCAAATATAAGTCTATATATATAGAAGCTAGGTTGGTTATTCCAGTTCGATTCGAGCACCGACGACGACCGGTGGAGCTCTCCGGGATTCATTTATGTTCAGAGTTCAGTTGAGAAGCATACAAATTTTAGGGGAAGAATTTGACCTTGATGGAGAGCGAAACACATAATTCATACATATAAAAAAAAAAATGTAGAGCTAAAAAATAATTCAGTCGATGCCAAGGAATGTTTTGTCTCGTCCCTCGGCATTCACAAATTGATATCAAATACGTAAACTTGTGGCCATGCAAGCGTCATGTAAGTAACTGGTTGAAATTCTGCCACAAACGAGATTTTTTTAAATATTTTTTTGGGTATATTTGTTTTATTAATTTTTATATTTTTAAAAATACTTATTACAAATTTATTTGGTGATCAGTTTGAGTTTCAATATTTTTCGAAAATATTCTTAGCATGTCGTGTCATGAATCAGGATAATTAAAAAAAAAATATTGAGGGGACTCACCAACCCTCCGCCCCATGCGTCGCTTTTGTAAGTAAGACGATACGATTATTTTATTTTTAATAAAATAATTGACTAAGAATATATTTTAAAAAAATTATTTCAAAAACCATGCCGCTAGGCACATATAAATATATACGATGAAAGAGTAAAATAAATTAAATTGATTTATTTATTTCATCCACTATGTCATCAAGTCATAATATTGTAGCTTGAAATTAAATAATAATATTGATACATAATTAAGGCGAATAAATTCAAGTCAAATTTTGCTATTATTGTAATTGATTAATATAAGAGAAGTTGTTCATAAAGTAATTACAAAATTGGTTACAAAATTTTGTGAGACAGTTTTACGAATTAATTTTAATAGACAAATATTCTATTAGAATCACTCTAAAAAATTTATTTTTTATGTTAAAAATATTATTTTTATTATAAATATGAATATAACTAACATTCTCACGGATAAACTCACAAAAAACATGCTCTTTTAACTATTATTAAGAATTTTGATAATAGATACAAATTTGGTGTCTTGGGCTGGACAGTTTTTATTTTATTTTTTATTTCTATTTTTTCACTTTATTATTTTAAATTGCAATATAACTCATTATTAATTTTTACAATTATTACATTACTTTATTAACAAATAAACAAATTTAGTATCTTGATCTAAGTTTTTTTTTTTTTTGGTTTTTGATTTTACTATATATAATGTCAAACTGCAGTTAGATCATTTATTAATTTTATAAATGTTATATTTATTCGAATATAAATCAAATTAATTATAAAAATTTCAGAAAGCGAACAAGCCTACCTTTTTTGCTTCTCACCATTTTCTTATATAATAATTTAAACCACATTCGTTTATAATAATTATCGGGGAAGGTGCAATTCATGCATTATATCTTGAGTATGTCTCTTGTAAAATGGTCTCACGAATCTTTATTTGTGAGACGGGTCAATCCTACCGATATTAACAATAAAAAGTAATACTCTTAGCATAAAAAGTAATATTTTTTCGTGGATGACTCAAATAAGAGATCCGTCTCACAAAATACTACCCGTGAGATCGTCTCACACAAGTTTTTGTCTCATATCTTAGATATCATTAGAGAATTATTATCCTTGGTACTTAATAGCTTTATGAACAAATTTTCTTATGCATATAATTTAGTTCAAATCGAAATTAAAACCAAAACAATACCCAAGTTTGTCCCTAAAAGAGAGTATCTGCTCTTTTTTCTACCAGATATCATAGTTATCGGATATAATTAACTTTTAATTTTTTTTAAAAAAAAAATTATACTCAAAATATAAAAGTTCGATAATCAAATTCCGATTTTACCATAATGATCATATATTTTAGTTTCATAATTTTTAGAATTCACAGAAAATGAGATAAATATATAATATATATGGATTTTATGATTTTCGATTTGCAGTCCTTTTTTTTTGGCTCACCTTGGTTAGTACTTAGGGAGTGTCACGACACAATTCGTGGTATTTATTTTGAAGAGATGATAATCTGTGTCTCTCTATTTCACGTGTTTTTTCTTCCTCCGACTTCCCTCAAGAAGTAGGCCAAAGTTGGCTCCTAGTATCCCGGTAACAACCACCCCTCCCTCAATTGCGCCATCGTGTTTCTTGAATATTTTGTGCACTGTTTCTCGGGAAATTCTGTGGTCGGGTAGTGGATGTGATGAAACTTTTTCATGGGCGTGTTTAAAAGTTATAGAAATGGAGAAAACGTGGCGATTATTAACAATTTGGGTTTGTATGAGTGCTTGTTTTTCTTGATTTCTGTGTGTTTGATTAAACTTTTTCACATCTTTTTGGGCTTTTGCGCTTCTTTGATGCAGGGCGGGGTTCTCTGTACCGCAACTTGAACTCAAATAACCGATTCATCAATTATCTAGTACTTCGTTGATCAACGGGAAAGGTGTAATCTTGTTAGTGCAAATTGATTACCAAGAATTCCAGAGATGAAGGGGGACCCGAGTGTTGTGCTATGGCGTATGTTTGATATTCTTGAACCAGCCATGGTCGAGGGAATCCTAAGCTGATTTCGATGGAAGGGACTGTGGAAAAACGCATAATTGGTAAGAATACAAGCCCAAATATATATATATATATATAGGTAATAGGTGAAGCTATTTTCTTATGCCGGCACTGTCTTCAAAATGAGCTTGTCGTTTTTCGGCCATAAAGACTGATATCTTGCACTGTCGTTGAATAAATTTAACTACTAGACGCAATTTCTGGTTGTGTGGGATCATTCACAGTAAAATATGTTTTATGCATTGGTAAAAAAGACAATCTTTTGGCGCAGAGATGTCATTTCATCAGTTGAGTCGCATATATCAAAGGTCTTTACTCCTATCCATTTTTCATCTTTAAACTAGTTTGTGTTATATTTTGCTAGATCAGCTTGTTGCAGACTTTGGTAGAGTCAGAGTCTATGCGAGGAAGACAAGTTTGAGAATCTCATTCAAGAAGACGTGTCCTTTGAGAAGCACAAGACGTGTCCTTTGAGTAGCACAGAAACAAAGTATCTTCAGTGGGCATTTGAATAATGCAAAATTCAGCTGAAATCTCTTCAAATTAGCGGCCAATTATTGAAATGATGGGGGCAATCTGCCCTCAGAATGATGAGAACAATATTCAACATGCTCGGATGAGGGCCAAAACCTTTGTTGATCAGATGTTCAGTGACAGAAAATTCATCTACAAACAAGGGCCGTCTGAACACAGACCCTTTTCCTATGCATTGGAAATTTTGAGTTCAAACAAGGATTTGTTCATGGAATTTTTGCCTGGACCGAAAACAAAAATTGCTAGGTTCATCAATCCAGTTCTGAACGACAAATTATCAGAATGTGAAAGCGAAGGTGCAACTGGTTTTGCACAGCGTAGTATGAACGACCACTACTTGAAAAATATTGATCATAAGGGTCAATATTCTTCTGAAACAAGTTTCAAGGCCCATCCGGATAAGATAGTAATACTGAATCCAGCTTCCACGGACATCAAGTATTCTCATAATGTGACATGCCATTGCTCATCCCTGCTGGCTTATAAGAAATCGAGGGGAAAAATACCGAAAGCAAGACCTGCATCATTTTCTCTCAAAGAGATGAAGAGGAAACTGAAGAATACATTTATAGGCACTAGAACAGAACCAAACCCGTTTTTTATGGATGGCGATTCTCGTAAACTTGCTACTGGTAGATCGATTTTTAAAGTTGGAGACTTTAATTGTTGTGAAGTGGAGACGAAGGATTCTTTCAGTTTTTCGAAAAATGTAGAAATAAAGGAAACTCTATTCAAGAAACCATGGCTCAAATCCATAAAGGGACCTGATATTGTTTGTATGAGTAACACTCTGCGCAAAAAATTAGACTTCCCTAGTGTTGGCCTATCCAGGAAACAAGAATTTGATGTGATGTTCGAGCCAAAAAGACACGTTTCTCCAAGAGTGAATCATGTAACTGAAATTGAGATCTCGATGAAGAAAAAATCCCCAAACACCTTAGAGCAGATTATCTCCTCTCCTGATCCTGATGTCTGGCTTATTAATCGGAGGATGAATGGTCAATATTGTCCTGGTTCCGCACAGATGAGATTTAGTCCTTTCAGCAACTCTCTTACTCTAAGTCCATCGAGACCAAATAAAGAGGTTACTTCTTGGGATGATTTTAAGATATACGATGGTTTTGAGATTTTGGAGAGGAAGACAAGTTCATTCTCGATTCCAAGTACTGTTGATCAAGCACACGATACCGCTATTGCTGCAACCAACTATATGAACTGTAATTTACATGGTTTTATGTTCTCTTTAAGTTTCTAGTTCAGCGAACTGTTAGTTTATCTGATTGGCTTCTTTCTGCAGGTAAATCAATGATAGAGGACAAGAGCTGCAATCAGCATCCTGGATTAAGTTATTCAGAATTTTTGATTGAAATAAACAGCGATGATGTTATCAAAACTAGACAAAGAATTGACAGAATCAAGGTACACGAGGACATTGTAAATGAAATTCATCTTATGATGAGTGGCAATGTCCCTTCTTTCCCCAACTTTGAATGATTACAAAGCTAAAGGGCGTCCGAGAAGGCAGTCACCCGTTCCATCCATTTCTCTTAAATAAATAATTTAGTACATAATTTTTTTAACTCTTTTTACTAATATCAGCCTTATCCTAAATTGTGGCTCCGACCCTGATTTGATTACTAACTTCATATCCTCCTTGCACAATTCCACGTTTGCAGGATCCACTTTCTAAGAATGAGATATCGGTACCTGCAGTTGACGAAGTTCCATCAACCCCTTCATTCAGTTACCAGTTGAGCATGTCTGACAGCATTAATTATCAGGAAGAACATCAAAGCCCAGTTTCTGTTCTCGAGCCATTTTTCACCGACTCTATCAGTCCACAAAGCATCTTGCTTCAAACTGGTAAAATTAGTATAGATCATATACATAAATTCATCCAAGTTATTCTTTTTTATGATGTCAAAAAGGCCTCACCGAACAAATTGTATGACCATTTGACAGCTGATCCGGAGCCAGTACAGCCTCTTCATCTTGACTTCGAGGAGTGCTCATCAGAGTCAATCCCTCAAAACCCACAAACCAATGCAAGTTCCAGCGTGAATGAAGACAATGACATCTCCCGTTACGTGCATTTGGTGTTGCAAGCTTCTTACTTGAACTGGGACCATCTATCAGCAATGAAGCCACCACACCAAGAAGTGCTCGATCCCTCATTATTCGATGAAGTTGAGTTTCTCCCTGTGGACTCTACCACTGATCCTAAACTCTTCTTCGATCATATAAATGAAGTCTTACTACAGATTTATCTATGCCATTTCTACTTTCCACCTTCGATGGCTTTCGTAAAACCAAAAATGGTACATTTTCCTCTTGCAGAAGCCGTGCTTTCTGAGATCATGAGAGAAGCTGACTTCTATCAGCTTCCCCAGAGCCAGAAAAGAACTTTGGATCAGATAATTTCAAACGATGTTACGAATTCAAGATCGTGGCTTGATATCCGACTTGATACCAAGCAAATTGTTAATGATGTTTCAGAAGAGGTTCTGGAGGAATCTATTCTGGATATAATACTTGAATTCCTCATTTGATCATATACGTAGCTTCTTGTTCTAAGCACGTTGTGTACTCAAGAGAATTAAATTATGTTATATCCTACGACGACTACTTGCTTCAAGGATTGATCTCCCCCTTAAAATAACATTTATATATGCTGTGACAATATGAACGTGAAGCTGTGATGATAGAACACTTGAAAAACCATGGCTAAGACACACGCGTGAACACTAGATTCGTTGGATGCAACAGATTGCATATATAATAAACAAAAAATAAAATAAAATAAAGTTAACATGCTTATAGAGCACATACATGGATGTGCATAACACACTTTGATCGTAGAGAATTTTTTTCTCAGTTTCTCAATAATTATAACTTTGAAAAACATAATTATCTTACTTGTCCACATCTTTTTTTGGTATTCAAACGATCAAATTTAATTACTTGCAAGCTCTAAGATCAGTTCTCAATTATCAACCAATTGTACTAGATTAGATCATTTGTGGAAAGATAATTATGTTTCGAGACTTAAAATATCTATAATTATGAATCCATAAATCAGAGTTAAAATTATAGTGTTAGTTTCTTATTACATACATATGCAGCCAACGTGGCTTCTTCATTAATATTTCAAATTCCTTGAATTAATATATTAATATCTTATATTTTTAATTGACGAGTTAATATATTTTAATTTCGTGTATCGTATATATATGTTTGGACTTGGAGTTGGACATGGCTTGGATTTGGACTTGCTGTATGTATCAACGTCGTTACATTCTTCATTCTTGGCCGTAGAAATGAGATGATTAAAATGGTAAAAAAGATGACAGTGACTTGAAGATAATAAATTGTTTTTATGAGGATCGTTAAATAATGATAAATCTATAAATACACCAAATTGTAAACGGAAAAAGAACTTGTATCTGAAATGAGGGTCGCATGAAAGCTCCATTAGCATATAGAAACCAATTCAAGATCTTAAATTTTCAGAGGCTAGAACGGAGACAAGATTCAATGCCAAAAATAAGAACATAAGAGAGAAGCAGCTCATCTTTTCCATCAACCACATTCTACTATAGGCCGTTTTGTCTCAGTTCATCCCCCGGAAATTAACAAGCTGTATGAAAAGGGTTCTTGAAGATGATCAATGTTGGCCAGTAATGATGGGAGGCCCGAGCTGGAATGGCTGATTTCTTGATAAGGAAGATTGTTATCTCCAAGCTATTCGTAGTCGTATAATGATGGAATAGGTCCAAGATCGACCATGTCATCGGAAATCAAGTCAGTAAACCAAAGTTGTTTTCCGGAAGCAATTTCCATAACCATCCACCCAGATTATTGTTCTCAGATTAGGCTCATTTTGTTGCGCCCGTAGCGCCAAAAGATAGCACTTCACTGGAATCATGTCGTGTTCCCGACTCCCCTGGGATCTGTTGTAAACATAACACAGTAACTGCAAGAGTCGAGTCGGGAACGAAGACAATTTAGTATTTATTATCATCAAATTAAATATAGCAAAAGATCATAAATGAATTCCAAAAATATTTTACCAGCATGTCCTTAGTGCTCACGATCATATGTTGTCTTGAAGGCTGGTCTGCAACTACGTACTCGTGCATGATCCAATTAGCCTTTTTGATTTGAGGAGACTTTAATTTCCTCGGTAAAAGACTAAAGTTTTCTTGAATCCAATGCAGACATCGTTGTCATATATTGGTTTACTAGATAAAGTGGCCTTCCAATACTCATTACCAGCGGCTCGATTAAGTCGGTTCCTGTTTAGATACCTGCGGTCTCTCGGGGTAAAGAAGTACCATTCATTTTCTCCTAAACTCGGATAATATCATGTAATTAAAATTAAGAATAAAAAAAAAAAACCTGGTATGAAAAAAAAAAAAAAAGAACATTAAAATTAAATATGCAAAGGACATTAAAGAGCTAGGCTTCATTCATCTCCGGTGGATGGATGCTGGGAATAATTAATCAATAACTATATCTACGTACAGGCTCCGTCTATCGGCCAATATTTACCAGTCAACTCCTACGGATCATGCTTGTAAAGATTGACGCTGCAGATATTGAATGGGATCGGCACATCATTGAGCTTCTTCTTCGAGTAGTGATTAATGAGGTCTTGGTCCGTTGGGTGGAAGCGAAATCCCAGAGGAAGATCTTCAAGTAGTTGTGGAATTAATGAAGTTCCACCTTGATCGTCTATGCTACCAAAAAGTAGTGGTTTGTGATTTCGATACATCTCATGCATGATCCAAACAAATATATTACATCCAAATTTAAATATAATATATCTAATATATGATATAAATAGTATGAAAGAGTATATTTGAGATACTTTTCTGCTTATATATATATATATATATATGTATGTATATGTATATATAATATGACATCTGAACTTGGACTACTGGTCTTTGCTGTATCGTACTCTAAAACTTTAAAAATTCTAAATCATCCCGTGGTTTCAAAGAAATTTTTTCAGAAATGAAAATTTTGATATGTATTTGGTTTAATTGTCTAATTTGTGTATATAAATTTTTTATTATGGATATATGTAATGCAAGAATAATTTAGGTTAATAGCATTGATCATACCGAGTTACCAGCTTCTATGTAGTGTTTAGAAACATTTAAAAAAATAAAATAAATCGTATTAACAAATATAAAATGATAAAAATAAAATAATTCTTGAAAGTTAATATGAAGCGTCCGGAATTTCATGCAGAAATAAGTTGATGACTCAAGTGGAAAAAGGCACGTCAAGGGAAGTTGGCATCAGATCACGCTCAGAACGAACAGCACCTTCAGGGTACAGGAAGAACAACTTCAAAGAACGAAGCATACATCGGTAGTTCGCTTCCTGAGCATCAAGGGAAACGAATGTTTCTGTTCACGGCAGTCTCCAATGCGTCAACATGCCTTCGGACAATTTTTCTGATATTTTGTCAAGGGAGCAAACTAACATTCTATACGTCCCATCTCAAAAAAAAATCAAACAGGGAGGCTAGTGAAAAGCATGATGTTATGACTATTTGTAAGATCGTACAACAGAATGAAAGTTGATCATGGATACAGTTGCGCGGCAAGTGTGTCCATGCCCTTCATTTCTTCATTTAATCTGTACAAGAATATATAACACAAGAAAAGTAGAAATGTAGTATGATACCAACAAAACTGCTCATTGCAAGAGAGGATAAAACGACAAAAAAAAAACAGTAAAACTATCCACCATGGTTACTCAAAGCTTGCAGAAACACATATAGTAACATAATCATCATTGCACATTCCCGTTAGACGCAGGTCGACTACATGGATATTAATTCTCCAAACTAAGCACGTGCCATAAACATACAGGAACAAAAATGACGAAAAAAATCAGGCATCAAAAGTCATTGCTCTACAACATGCGCCCCCCCAGTTATAAGTTACCTCTCATCTGCAAGTTTTTACGGCTGGTGTTTTATCTTAACATTGTCAAAGCGGCATATATTGCAACCTTCAATTCCTAAATTGGATACACTGGTATATTGTGGCCTGTAAATTTTGTTATCTGGACACGTTCGAGCGAAATGGCAATAAATTTTTTCCTCCGGACGTGGAGTTAGATGGTATACTGGTGTTGCAATTTATTCATGAATTTGCATTTTCCTAGATAGTAACTGTATTCTTCATATTGCGCATATTGATGTGTCATTAGCTTGGACATTGTTCAAATGTGCCAAGATTGGTAGCCCTTCAAATGCAGTCAACTTACGAAATACTCATCTGATGACCCTTTACTTTCAGCATGGGTATATTCATTCATTCCTGCCAGTACTCCACAGATTTGATTCAACCCAAAAATTGATGGAATAAAAATCAATGTAAGACATACCAGTTCTAGACCTCATTTCAGAAGTCCATACCTCTCGAAGACATACTCAAACACTAGGGAAAGAGTAGCTTTGGCTTTCACGATTTTGTACAACATGAAGAGCGAGGCAACACAAAACAATTTTATCATAAAAACAAAAAACATAAGAAAATTTGTCTGTAGACAAAAAGGCATTAAGTAGATTGTAGGGTAGATTTTTCATTATTTCATCCACCATAATTTCATCTTGTCATAGATACCGGGAAAAAAAAAAGAAAAAAAAAAGTGTAACAGTTGCCAGTTTCTTAATTTTTGGGCATATGCTGCCAACATAATAAGCAGGACTTATCATAGCACGTTTAATTATTTACAGCTTCTTCAGCAGAAAAAAACAATTCAAGCCAATAACTAAATACTGGTTTACTGTTGTGTGTTGATATCAGAAAAATAGCTACACAATCAAGCATAACTCATTACAATAGCCAGTATGAAATTGACGAGATAGACTCCTCTTTTCCGAATATCACATATGTAAGGAGTTAAGTGCAACACTGACCTGAGGCAAGAATTTACGTAACGATTTCCTTTTGTGGATGCATCAAGCACTGCAAAAACAACATATCAAAATGAAAGTCCTTTTGACATCAATAATAAGCAGACAGCTAAACTATCAATTCAAAAGAAAATATCTTCTAATGATCGCTGACTAAAGAGAACTGAGCATCCACTATGGTGTAACAACGTGAGAAAATCATTCTTTAATCAAATTCCAAATAAGAGTCAGCTCGGGATTTGAATCGCCATTGATGGGGTAAAAAAGAAATTACAAAAAATCATTACCAGTTTCTTGAACGCGTCCCGCAGCATCACTAAAACAGCTCATATGCTCCGCCGTGCTGCTCGTAGCCTAAAAATAACATTTCTCTGTTAAGAATGTAATCTAGTAAGAAATTGAATCAAAAGATGGGAATAAAATATAGTAGAGAAACATCAGCGAACCTGAGAAAGCGATAAGCGTAAAGAAGAGAAGAGACTGGAGAAGCTATCGGCGATAGCAGCGGAGTCCCTCTCCACCGCTTCTAGAGCTTTCAGAATCTCCTTCCTGCTAACAGACGGCGCCTTATCACCGGAATCGTCGTAGGTTGGATCGTCTTGTGCTGAATCACCCTCGTGCTGACGTGGCGTGTGCGTATCGGTTGAAGCCTCGCTGATGTTGGTGGCGTTTGAGTCTGCCATCGATGGAGGGGCCGGGGTAGTAGTTCGGGTTAGTATTTACCAATCTCGAATGCGGGCTTAAATTCAGAAGTAGTTTAAAATTATTAGGTTTTTTTATTTTGCTATTTTGAAAATATATAAATAAAAAATTCGTTTTATAAAATTGACTAGTAACTATATTTTATGAAATTTTTTGAAATTTAAAATAGAGTACAATTATCACAAAATATAAAGTGAAATAAAGCTCAAGTTTTTTAATAATTAATAATTATGATCCACACGAAGTTATTCGAAGTTTATGTTTAATTAATTTTATCAAGCCACCTCGAAATTGAAGTTTAGAAACTCTATCTGTAAGTTTTAGGTTGCATTGAAAATATTTGAGGGCATCAGCTTCCCTTTCTAGGGAGGAGGTCTCGTGTTTGAAACCGTTGTAAACACCCCATCCCTTATTACCACAAAAATAAAACTTAAAGATGAGATTTTCATCTTGTGGATGCAAAAGTGACATGAGTTTGTTCCGCTGCCATTCTTCGTAATGATATCTAACTGTCATGCATAATTTTTACGCATGAAATTTTAAAACCATTTATTATGTGTTTAATATGACGAATTCGGTTTGAAAAATAAAATTGAAGTGGTTAACTTGTGACTCAGAATCAAGAACATACAAATTTGTTTTGCCTTACTTCGATTTTACCAAAAGTTATCCACAAATTTTTCACTCCAGAGTTGAGAATAGCATTCTCCTGTGAAAATTCAAGGATTCATACCGCTGGCAGGGAAAGGCACAAGTATCAGATGCTTAAACCTATTCACTGTCGACTATCTGCTTTACAAAACATAAAAAAGACGTACCTCATGACTTGCTGCCGCTGGACTGTAGTTCTTATTTACAAAAATGACCTAAAAAAGCAGCATCTGCAATCATACTGGTACCAAAAGATAGAACTAACAAAAGTTCACGACACTAATTTTTCTCGGTTCAAGTATTGTTGGACGATTGTTGGTTATCTAACACTGGTACATATGCTTCCGTAGCTTTCTTCAATACATCATTAGCTCCCCTCTCGGCTCCTCGTGGACTCACGGCTCCTCGTGGACTCACCAAATTCTTCTCAACATCTTCAAACTTGGCAGTAGCCAGTGGTGCAGCACCAACGGTTTTAGCAGAACTTGGACCTTCTATAGTCAGGCTAGAAACATCGTCCCTGGACGCATACCAAGTGTTGCCACAAGCATTACACTCCAACTGGGAGCACGACACAAAAACATTATAGATTAGAACATGCTTCAATTTACAACATTATAGGGGAGGATAAAACGACATAAATTTCAAGAAATAATCCATCGATTAATAACTAAACAACTGCAGTTTAGGAAAAATGGAAATATGAAACATCGAAAAAAAGGTTTTGTTGCACGATCCTTTTTCTTGAAGTCCCGGCCCACATATCAACATACTTCATAGATATCCACCCAAATGACACTTCCATAGCCATCATATTATAGGTATTAACCATCACTCTCTGACCAAATTTCGACTTCAAATATCATGATGTCAAATTTCAACAGATCGATTGTAAATACTGATCTTATGAATATTCATTTTTTCCCCTCGAAATCTTGGAGCCTTCACTTTCCTCGGTGCTCCAGAAAAACTTCAATAGGCACGTTATGTTTTGTCTTGCAGTTTCTATAATTAATTCGTTAAACTTTAATAATCTAAATGAAATTAACAAATCTTCTTCTTGCATGCATCACCGTAATCAAGTAATTTTGTAAACTTAAGTTCCAAACTGCCACTACATAATATTTGTCCGTATAATTTATTTTATATGAACGTTACAGGGAATTCATTCATTTTTGAACGTTTCTTAAACATAGGGGTTGTTGGCGGTGACGTATACAAAACTTACAAAGAATGGAGTTATGATCCTACTGGGTAATTTAAGTTACTATATTAATTAAAATGAAACGAAATAATAGAAATCATCAGTTTAAATATTATGAAGTTATGGAAGTATTTTGAAACCTGATAGCGGTCACCATGTCCAGTCTGAATAATCTCTCTCAACCCCACTTGTTTCTCCATGCATCTTTTGCAACGAGCATCTGTCATCTGGGCCCAACAATGAAAAACTCATCAGAGGACAGTAGGAAACTAGGAATATTATAAAGGTTGAGTTATTGATTAAACAGAGTAGCTAGGATCAGTTCAGTAATTTATCACAAGAATAAGTGGTATCCACAAACGTCAGACAGGAACATCCTAAATGACCTGCATACGGCCGGATTCCTCAGGCTCCCTGCTCGAAATCTCTTCAGAAGTTAAACCTTCCTGCAAACACAAAGCATGAATTAGATAAAGAGCATCCCAGTTGGATCAAATTCACACATTGTGCCTTTCTTGGTCCATATTACAACCGAGGAGTCCAAACAGACATAACCCAATCCCTTAAAGCTCCTAACATGTCAGTTGATAGATCAACCACCAATAGAAAATCCTTCCCGAAACCACCCCAAAAAAAGGTTCCAAGAAATGCACGGTAGATAAAGGCCTTAGGAGTACAGCAATAGAAAAATGTTCACCTTCTCAGTAGATATCCCCACATCTTATGAATGTTTGAACAATCAATAATTCATGCCGTTAAGCCCCAGTAGAACAAGGCTTCTCTGAGTGGAGTGTACGAAAATAATTGAAAGAGAATAAGAATCATTGATTCACTAGAAATGGGGAAAAATAATCTGCTACAGAATATTTTTTTTTAAAAGGTAACCTTGGATCTAGAAAGAACAGATTTGATGAAAAATATTGCTAATAACATCAACCCAAAAATGCATTGCCTACAGCAAACTGTCAATTCTGGGAAAAAAAATGGTTCTAAAAGCGCAAAGGATGGCGAAACGTCAAGCCAAGCTTCAAGCGTTACATGGCGTAAAATATTGTAATTAATTTCAACACAATTTTCTTTATCCCGAGCCAAATGTTTAATAACATATAAAACAATGTAAAATATGATAAATAAATGCATAAATTATATATTGTTATTAATTAATTAGCTCAGTTTTCTTTTCAAGGGGAAGAATTTACAATTATTTACAAAATATTTTAAAAAAATTATATTATAAAAAAGATTAAAAATTTTGTAATATTAATAGTGAAACTAAAAAGCTCGTGCTTAATCTCCCTTAATCCCTACTTAATAGATTTTTTTTTATAACACTGTGAGAAGTAACAAAATTCACATTGAAGTCAAACTTCAAAATCACGTCCAATGAAATATCAAATAAAAGAATACAAACAGACTATAATACAAGAAAGAAAATGTTAATAAAGATTATTCAAAGAAAGTTGAAGTCACTACCTTTAACTCATTAGGAGACATATTCAGTATCTGTGCAGAATCCAGCTCTCTTTTCAGAAGGCGTCGTGCTAATACAGCATTGCTCTATCAAGAAATAGAATTTGTTTGTTTGAGAAAACTAGAAGTCAATAATTGTATCTATATCATAACCAGAACTCGATATAAAGGAATATATGCTGGAAGGATGACATGAAAAGATCTAAAGCTTCTCTAACTTTCGCAATTGTGGCATCTGAAAACAAAGTAATGCATTCTGCGGAGTGTTGCACTGAATATGCAACAGCTATATCAGGGATGCTTTTGCTAGGATCAACATAAACTCCAATAATGGCTACCTTAAGATTAAATGCTAGCTGTCGCATCTTTTGGTTATACTTCTGGAAATCAGTAGAAAGGGAGTCATGTGCGGCTTTCTCAAGATCAACTATGACATGGACAGCTGCATCTGGCCAGTCAAATGACTCATCTACCTATAAATATAGATAGAAAAAAACAAATCAAGAAAGTTTTGTGAACTGCACATTATCAGTAGTTTTAACCAATCATGAACAAATAGAAAAAGAATTCCAAGAAATGTTTCAGATTTAAAGTTGAGGCTCCAAACCCAAAAATTGCAAACCTTATTTCTCACATCCGCATCACCCCCTTTTTCCCCATCATTCTGCTCACCATCCACTGAAGAGCATATGAACTGAACCGATTGCAGAAGCTTTTCCAACCATTTGTCTCGCTGTGTTTCACCGGTCAACAGCATAAAGTTTGAGAGAATAGTATTATATTCAGATGTACCAACACCAGTGCTTCCTGGAGTTTCTGGCTTAAGTAGCTGCGATTTACTAAGACATTCATTATCCCTTGAAACATCCAATGGTGTCATGTTCTTTTTCTTTATAAGTCGTTTACTCTTTATTTGATCTTCACGATCCACAACCATATCCTCAGGTTCAAGATCTGGAACATTGCCAAGCCGTTTAAGAGTCTTCTGAACAAGATCATCCAGCTCCTGTTGTTTATTGTCTTCGTAATCTTTATCTGTCAGCTTAAAAAGCTTCCTCTGATCAGTATCATATACTTTTTGCACAATGAAACCTGGGTGTTGTTTGCGATGAGGAATCTGCTTATGTAGCGGAATGAAATGCACCACACACTTGTGCAAGACAGATTCTGCAGGTACTTCATCTCTGTGGAAACTATAAAACAGCTCCCTCGTATCACGTGATTCCCAATTTCCACCAGTTCTTTTTTCTGCCTCCTCTGGACGATAGAACCATTGCCCAGTTACCATCATGTCACCACTCCAAGTCTGAGTAATGTCCTGTACAAAAAAAGCAGTTTAACAACAATCACAACGAAGTCAGTAAACTTCATCATCATATTACATGATAAATAGACCATGAAATGTAGAATAAATCAGAACCAAATTATACAAAATCCATTTCTCCTTCCAAATAGTAGCATATCCCATATAAACAAAAATCCAAGTTTCGCCGTAAAAATCATCGCAAATCAACCAACAAATGATACCATGAAGTACCTAGGATTTTGACATTGCAAGTAGCAGACATACAAATCAGATAATCAGTTGCATCAAGTTGCTCTCGAGATTAAGAAATGAGTCAAATGACATTCAAAAAAGGGCTTAACTAAACTTAAATTTTTTAATTAACTTAAAACGACCACCTGTTTTACAACTGAAGATGACATCTGTGTTTCAATTAATCCATTCTAGTTGCATATCATATTTGTTGTAAAATTTTGTGACATGGAACTCACAACATAAATAAAAAATCAACTCAGAAGCTTGAGAACACGTTAAGTCATTAACAAGACATATCTTCTTTACACAGGCACAATATCCATGAAGATTATCAAATAACTAAGTTTCATCTACACTAGATGGGCACCGTTGACTTTACGTTCTCAAAGCGGTAATTGTGTACAAAGAATTGTGCATTCATCAGAACACCTTGTATTCAGAACTCGGACCTAAGAAAGAGCTACCTTAATTATGGCCACGTAAGGCTTCTGGTCTTTTCTCTCAGGAGCTAACAGCACAGGATCCTCCTACAAATTAATCAAATCAGTGAGATAGTTGACACGATTTACTGAAAAACAACTAATTATTTGGGAATAAACAGAATTGTAATTTACATAAATGTTTTTAAGTCATCACAGTAAAAAATGAGCTAAAAAATAATAAGCTAATAATATTTTCAATAGCCAGATGAGGTATTAGACCTTTGAACAGAGAACATAGCATTAAACAACATTTCATCTAGGTAGATAACAATATTAGGGCCTGATATTTACTGTTAATAACAAGAGAAGATCCAACTATTTCATAAGGATCCCCAAGGTGTTTAAGTTTAAGGCCGTTTCACATAAGGCAAGTGCAGGTTTTGACCCTGTAATCGACCACCTCTCACTCTAAAACTAAGTACACCAGCCTAAACAACGTCCACTCGGTTAAAATCAGCAATACACCATAGGTAGAGAGCCATAAAATCTTACACACACTACCAAAATGGAAAAATAAAGAGGCAAGAATGTCAAAGATCGCTTTCTTTTCTCAAATTTTTACAACATATCCAACTCCATGAAAATCATGCCCTTTTCTTTTTATTCTCTTCCTTGTCGATTTTCTTCTAGCCATAAAAATAGAGACGGGGGAGAAAAAAGTTTCTACACCTCCGCTACGATCTACATGAAAAACTTCAAAGATACAGAATCAAAGGCTTAAAGGTTAAGACTTGACTATACAATATTTATACCTCTAAATCACAATAACCACATGCTAATACTCCCCAAGCCCATCACATTAACTCACAACACCAAGAAACGATTTAAAAAAGAAAAGAAAACGACAGCTCACGTAAGGTCTTGGATCATGGATATTATCAACACAATGCAATATAAAAAACCTTAGCCAAACCAGATAACTCACGAGATGATATTGAAGACCATCGAGCTCAAATGACTCATAATGGTTCCTCCTTCCTCTCCCTTTCCCAGAAACCCTAGCTATCTCGCCTATCGGCTGCGCCTCGGCATCATCCTGCTCCTCAACTTCCGGCTCAGGCTCTTCTATCGCCTCCTTTCTCTTCCTTTTCTCCTTCGATTTTACCTCTCTTTCATTCTCCTCTCCCTCCTCGTCCGATAGGTTCACCTTTTTGCGCTTTCTTTGGTTTTGGTTTTCATCCGCCGGTGAGTCACGAAGCTGGAGCGGCTGCGCGTCGTCCTCTTCGTCGCTGGTCGGCACGCGTGCGAGACGGCGGTTGCGCATTTTTCTCCTCTCACTAAAGTACGTGTCGGGAAAATAAAAGAATCTGAGATTGACGCGCCAAAGACAACACCGGGTTATGAATTTATTATAGAGGCGGTGGATAAAGAACCGGTTATGATAACGAAATGAAATGGGCCAAGTTTTAGATTATCAACACTTCTGCGATCGTAGTTGGGAAATTTTTATCAAATAAATCTGTTTATATGGTCTATTAATCAATTTTATGCCACATATTTTAATTTGACATATAAATATAGGTGGATCAACCCATGTCATAAGACTGACTCGGTTTTGATTGAATCGAACTTGAGAAATGCATCTAAATTCAATTATTTATTTATAGCATAGATTTCGAACTCCATCTCTTTTAAAAAAATAAAAAATACAAATTTATTGGCCACCGATAATACCTCTGAATGAGTTAAAGGTGATGGACGTTGATCAACGTTGAAATATTTTGGAAGAGCATTGCTATAAATCAAACGGTAAAACGAACACCCGATATCCAAATCACCGAATACTCTAGTTCCAACCAAGGTTTTACTTATTCCCTTTATTATATCTACAAGTAATCCGATTTTTCATATATGTAAAAGCTTCTTTTTATTTTTGAATTTTTCTATCAATTTCATTAAATTATTTATCTCAAAATTAGAATGAATGAATGAATTGAAATCCTTTGAGATGTCTAAGTATATTTTTGCAATTTTAAATTCACTTTTCATTATGAAACAATCTCAAAAAACTCAAATTTTTTAGTCTTGGAGATAATCTTATAAAATACATTACAACAAGAAATTGCCCTATTATTCCAAACCCGAGAAGCATGTGAATTCTCGGAGACAGGGGCATATTTTGTGTTGGCAATAGCAGGCGTCGTGTAAAGTGTAATTTAGTTATTTGATTTTATTGATTTTTAATAAAGTTAATTTTTCTACGTTGCGAATACATACGTTGGAGCAAGCAAATGGAATCGGGCTGATCTGTATGTGCCGTCTTCCTTCAACTGAATTTGTAAGCATATAATTTTCATCATCTACATTTTTGTGGAGATTGAGAGTTGATCGGCCTGTGATGGCGCACTCGGTTAAAGTCTCAAGCAATGGAATTAACCAAGAAAGTGTATTCCTTCCACTAATTCATTAGCTCGAGCTCATTTTGTATTATTTTTTAGCTTGAGTTCAAATTCAAGTTGTAAACAATCATACAAAATAACCTACACACAAAATTGACTGAATTTTTTTGAATATTTTTTAGCTCAATTCAAATTTTTGAGTAGTTAATCAATATAGATATATAAAAATTATTATATTATATAAAATAATTATAGCCTTTTTTTTTTCAAGTGTGGAAAACTTGTAGTAGGATTAATTATCATAATAATAATAATAAATAAATAAAAATGTCAAAATCTTTTGTGAAAATTATATATATTTTATATTTTCGAGGTCCACTCAATGAAAATATTTACTCAAAAAATTCAGGAGCCAACTCGATACGTTCGAGCCACTTTTATAACGCAATTTAGCGAGTCGAACCGTCGCTTTCTGGAAGTACAGAGTGACCTTTCTGCACTTTTCTCTAAAAAAACATAGTAATAATATTTAATTGTATTTTTAGTTCAGACAACAGCGGACACCTAAAAACACGTTCCATTCCTTCGTCGCAGGATCGCCGGGTCGATTTCATCTGCTTAGTTGTAAAGGTATAAACTTTTTTAGACTAAGGATACAGCACCAGAGTGTTGAGTACTGCTTAGGGTTACGGATGAATTTCATTCTGATGAAATGCATCTGATTTTTCAGACTCGTTCAGCATTCAATGTATGTGAATTTATGCTGGTGGATTGTGTTCATTTTTGTAATAATTTTATTGAGTGTTCAGTACTACTTGGTTGAAGAAGAGAAAAATCGATTCTTTTTTCAATCGATGAGAACTTTCTCGGATTTTCTGTTCATTTGTTTATTTATGTATCAGTTGCTTGGCGCATTAATTGGCACTATTGAAGCAGGGGAGTTGATCGAGTGAGCTGGAGTTTCTTTCTTTCCAAGCTGAAGTGAAATATGGTACATCTCCATTAATGCTTTCAGCAAAAATATTGTAGTTTTAATTTTGTCGTGGTTTCGTTTATCTGGATGTTTTTTTTCTGCGATATACCTAGTTTAGTTTGGATTGCTGAACGTGTTGATGATTTGATATAACAATGGCGTGGCTTAAAGTTTTTTTGAGTAATTGAACAATGTGGTCTGCATGTAGCTTTTTGCATTTGTTGGGTGTGTAAGTGTCCCATACACGTTATGTGGCAAGATTTTAAAATGAAGGAATTTCCTTTAAGAAGATTAATTGGTGCTGATGTTAGTATTCGAATCTCTTGATGTTGATGAAGTGAATATTTTTTTAGAAATAAATAAAGATCCATTTGAATCTGTTTTCTTGTCCCTCTGTAAGATTGCATGGTAGTTTGTAAAATTTTAGATTTCCTGCTTGCTTTACAATATTATGATTCATAGTTTGTTTCAAATTCATCTCCTCTGTATTCATGGCATTCATGGATGATTATATGGTTATCTGGTATTTAAAATCTTTATCAATCATTCATTCCAACCTGAAAAATGCCACTACGAACTGACTTATGTGTGATGATGGTTACTTTACCCTAAGTTTCATGTTGTTACTTTAAGTCTTGTGATTCTTATTTGGGTTTTGCAGTCTTTTCCAAACAAAGGCATTTGGATGCCTATTAGATCTGGTTCTCAGGATAATGGAGAGGTGGCTGATGCTTCTACTAGAAATAAGCACAAGCGTGGTTATCAGTGGTTTGTTGGTTCACGTGAACATGAGCTATTCTTCAACAAGAAGCAAGCAATAGAATCTGATAACAAAGGAACAAGTTCAGGAGCTACATTAATGAGTTATCCTTTATGGAGCGACAGTTCCAGTTCTCAGTCGGGAGGTCATGTTGGTGAGCACCTCGTCAACCCCATGACTGTTGAGAGTTCAAATCTTTCTCAAAAGAATGTCTTCTCTACTGTTTCCGCTGAGCCCCATTTGGAAAAAGGGGGTCCTGATGATCAATTTGGAATTGACTCATCAGCTTGTTTTTCCATGTCTCAAACTGTGGAAGATCCTTTATGTCTGAATTCAGGAGTTAGAAAAGTGATGGTTAATGAAATAAGGATCTTGCAGAATTGCTTGCCTGAATTTGTTCAGAACTCTAACCCAGAAAAGAAAAGTGAAAAACTATGCCCCATTTTTCAGAATGGTAATTTAATCTTGTACTTAATCTACTTATATTACTGCTATTTTAGTGAATTCTGCATTTTATGACGGATGAAAATTTTATTTCAGTTGAACAGGCCTGCAGCAAGAGAGATGCTATGGTTAAGAACCAGTTCTTTGGTGGGATAGATGACAATAAGCTCTCTATTGGTCAAGCCTTCAACAGAAGGAATTATGATACTGGTTCAATTGCGGATCAGTATGAAAAACGTATTGGCAATTTCATGTCAATTGGTTCTACTTGCCAGGGCCAGGAGAATTTCTATGCAATGGCCCCTTTCTACAATAAAGTCAATGAAACATTCAATACGTCTCCGAGTTCTACATATAATAAGGGGGACACAGATTTTACATCGCTAACATATATTCATAGTCAGCAAGATGCTACCTTTATGCCACAAAGAACGGTCCCCAGCAAAGAAAATTCTATGATGCTATCATTGGGTGAGCATCATGAGAATGATGAACAAACTACTATGTCTTTTGGCTGCTTTCAGGATGATCCTGATGATAGTAACACCTCCAGCAGACTCACATGCAGCCGTGATATTCTATTAAGTCAAATGTCTGCTCAATCTTCTGCAGCGATGGGACAGAGAAATTCTGTGGAGCAGATAACTGCAAATGTTACCTCGGTAGCCGCTTCAAGGACAAATGGCACCCTCAAGAATTTAGAACCAAAGACAAAGAAAGGAACTTCAAACAACTTCCCTGCAAATGTTAAAAGCTTATTATCAACTGGCATACTTGATGGGATTCCAGTGAAGTATATATCGTGGTCAAGAGAGGTAAAATCAGATATTTTTTGGTTTTTCATTTCTTTTCGTGGCCTTTCTATTGACCTGAGCAATGTTATGGATGCATGCAGAAGAATCTTCGAGGTGTGGTAAAAGGGACGGGTTACTTGTGTAGCTGCCAGGATTGTAAGCTTTCGAAGGTAACAACTCTTATTCCGAAGATGGTTTCCTGACAATGTTGAGGCTAGAATTAACTCTTATGCTAAGTTTGCGTCCTTGCACTGTGCAGGCTATCAATGCTTATGAGTTTGAGCGCCATGCTGGTTGCAAAACCAAACACCCCAATAACCATATTTACTTTGAGAATGGGAAGACTATATATGCAGTGGTTCAAGAACTGAGGAGTACCCCGCAGGAAGTGCTGTTTGAAGCGATTCAAAATGTGACGGGCTCCCCTATCAATCAGAAAAATTTCCATAATTGGAAAGGTGAGCCCATTTCTTTGTTTATCCCTGGATCATCTAGGTAAGTCCTAATATCATCTCATTCAACTTTTTATCTTCTTCACTAGGAAATTATGTTTTTCTTGATATTTATTGCCAGCATCATATCAAGCTGCAACTCGGGAGCTTCAACGCATTTATGGGAGAGATGACACGACCGTACCATCTTGATATGTCATATTTCCCGGATTTTCAAGGTTAGATTATATCTGTTGTCTGGTAGCTGGGTGGGTTTCAGAATAGGAATCACACATACATTTTAACTGGAAAACTAGTTTGTTTTTGCTGATTTGCAATTCAGTGTGATACTTGGTCAAAACATTTCTTTGTTTTTAGCTTTCTATAACAAGCATCTTGTTTGTGTAGCGATGTCGGTTCAGTAAATAATTATGCATAAATTTAAAGGCTCTCTTCTTAGAAGCTAATTCTTTCAATTTGAACCCTTCTATTGACCTGCAAACCCGTTAAATAACATCCAAATCACAGCTAAAATGACAATTAAGAGGAACTAGATACCAAATCATGCTTCAAATGGACAATTTCTGATCGGTTCTATTTCATCACAACTTGGGTTTCTTCTCCTTCTCTACTCACTAATGCCACAGACTCGAGCTTGACTCTCAGCCCGTAGAGAACTAAATAAAAGATTACTGCACCGGTGGTGAAATGAGATTTGAAATAAAAGAAAAAGAAAGCAGGAAACCCGTTTACTGCGAATGTTAAGAGGTTCAAGTATACAATTGATTCAAAAGTTTTGAAAAGAATCATAAAAAATGTTTGTCGATAGAGATCTTCATATGGGATGAAATGCGACAGCGGATGTAAATGAATAGCCTGAGGAGACGATCAAAGAAAATTCAAATAGAGACATCACGACTGGGGAAACTGAAATTGAGAGCTCTGTTTTTTTTTTATTGCATCTAATCCGAATTTCAAGAAAGTGAATATAATCACACCCCAGATCCTCTCCATTTCCTTTTGCTTCAATCATCATTGGAGGTTTGAAATACATAATAATAATCATGTCAGATACTGGGAAATGACGAGGAAGCTGCTGTTAACCACAGTTGCAAACTTTTTTCTTTTAGTTTTTTTATTTAAGTCAACTGCACCCGGCTATCGTATCAGATCTCCGCGTACAAAATTTAAATAATAATAATAATAATGAAAAGTCACTACAAGAATAAAAGGATAGTAAAAGAGGATCGTTGCACTTGTATATTTTAACATCTCATTACACTCAAAATTATATAAGTGTGGATACTAATCTGAAAATATTAATAGATCGCTTGGTGAAAATTCATTTTATAATAAGAATAATACTTGCAACAACTTGAATAATTTAACTTATTCGCTATGTTAGATTATTTCACCTCTCTAAATTTAATATCTATCTCGTACCTCGATGTACGTATATTGAGTGATTATAAAGAATTTTTTTTATAATTAATTGAATTTATATTAAAATAGAGCAATATCATAATTATAAACTTCAATTTAAAATTAGGCAAAAACTTGTGTGAGACGGTCTCATGGGTCGTATTTTGTGAGACGAGTTTCTTATTTGGGTCATCCATGAAAAAGTATTACTTTTTATTGTGAATATCAGTAGGGTTGACCCATCTCACAGATAAAGATTTGTGAGACCGTCTCACAAGAGACCTACTCTTAAAATTATTATATGTTACCGTTTGAATTGATTATATTTAAGTTGATCATATCATAATTATAAAAAATAACAAATGACAAAATACAATTTTGAAATTATTAGTTTTATTATAAAAATTCATAATAATACAGTAAAGGTAGAAGACATATTTTACTTATAAAATTTCTCACGAGTCATGTTTGTGAGACAAATCTCTTATTTGGATCATCCACGAAAAAATATTATTTTTTATGCTAAAAGTATTACTTTTTATTGTGAATATCGGTAAGATTGACTCGTCTCACAGATAAATATCACAGATAAAGATTCGTGAGACCGTCTCACAACAGATATACTCCAAAAACAAATCCAATGAAGTCTAATACATTGATATAAAATTTTAAAATTCCATGTTCTGCCAGCACTCACTACTTTGTTTGGCATCGTTTGTGTAGCATATAAATTAAACCAAAAAAAAAATATTAAATAAAGAACACTTGGCGACAGAATTAAATTTTATTTACAAAACAATGAAAAATGCAAAAAGAATTCAGGTAGTAAAGTTCCAGTAATTTTTTTTATATATAAAATGTCTGAATCAAAATTTTGCTCTTCAACTCTATCGTCGATTCTGCTCAGATGAAATATGGTTTCGAACACTGGTAACAACTCTAGTTAGCCTGCTAAGCGTCTCACGTGCGGACATTGTTTCCGGATGGTTTTCCCCGGATATTGAAGTTCTAATGAAAATGGCTTTCCGGATTAAATCATCCCCTATATCGAACTGTCCACCTCGTACCATCAACTTGGCTCTGACTTCTAGCACAGTAGCTCTTGCCAACGCGAGTTCTTGCCATATCAATGGATTTAGCTGAGCGTTTGTCTGAACGGGTTTCCAGCAAAAGGACTTATCCAACCAGTTTTCGACCGGGGTGGCAAACGTATGATCAGTTGCTTCTAATGCATCTGTGCAGAGACGAAGCAGCTCAAGAGCAGCACTGCACCGAGAGAATGTCATAAAGGTACGAATTGCAAGGGGCAATATCACTTCTTTCACGACAAAAAGCAACTCTGACGCCTTGAGCTCAACAACTACTGGGTCTTTTCCGAATCCTAGGAGCAAGAAACAGGCGGCCCATATGTGATCAGAGTGATTGGATACGAAGCCACGGTTAAAAACAGCTTGTACCATTGCTTGTGCTACTCTGGCGACACCCTTCTTTCGAGCATAGAGTTTTACGAGCTGGTTAAACTGAACAAAACCGTCCCTAGTACAGCCTCTCGCTATATTGAATCTCAAAAGTAACGAGGATGCTTCTGCTTCTGATCTCCGTGAATATGATGATGTGAAACCACATGTCAAGGAGCGTAAAATCTTTTTCAAGACCTGTCGATTCTGGTGTTTCTCGGGTATCTTATGAGCAGCCAGAGCTAAAATGGACACAGGGACCAGTGTTGGTGCAAACCAACCACTTGCAAGAGCCATTCTAGTTGCCAAACTCCTTGGTCCATCAGCATGGTCAAATATGGAAAAGCATACCTCAAAAAGCTGCAAAAGGAAATTGTTGCGTCTTAATGAACTGTTCTCACGACCACTCCATGTTGCATCCCTCAACAGCATCCTATTAACTGTATCCAAGAGTCTACTGGGACTAATAGGCAGCTCAGATAGAATAGCCCCTACGATAGCAAGGCCTAGAGTTAACCTACCAAGTTTTTCCTCAATGGCTCGTAATGCATCGATTTCCGTGACTGATTGATCGGTAACGCTTCCGAGCATTAAAGACATTGCCTCAACCTCTGATAGGTAAGAAAGCTTCAAGGGCTCAAGATTCATCACAGCAGATAGGCGTGTGGAAATGATAACATGAGTTTCACCACCTAAACGTGGCAGCAGATCCATTACAAGTTTGTGATCCCACCAGTCCTTTTCACTCTCCAAATTGTCGATTATTAATAAAAAAGGAATGTTTCGCATTAGCTCCTTTCGGACCCTGGCTATTGCAGCTTCCTCTTGCTCTTCAAAGCTCTTGGTTCGACTTTTTTCTGTGCAGCTCTCCACCCCTACATCGATTTCTAAGAACGGCCACAAGTTCAAGTAATTCTGTCGAATGTATCGGCTTTCTCCTCCTATCCATAATACCATCTTATATCTTTGATGGAAGCGGTAAGCAAACTCTAAGAGCAGCTCGGTTTTTCCAATACCCGAGTCTCCTGACACACAAGCAATTCCTTTTCCATAGATGACTTTCATAGATCTCTTTCTCCTGGCATGCTTCCTACTGCTCTTTGATTTTTGTTTCTGCTGAGGTTGAGAAAACTCCGTGTTCTGCAATTCAATCTCCTTTTCGGATTCCTTCCACACAATTGGTTGTTTCCCTTTCCTCTTGCTACTCTCACTTAATCGATCACTTCTATTTTTGTCCATTGAATCAGTCCTCGCCCTGCCAATTGTCAAGTTCCTTTTCATGGGTCTGGCCTTGATCTTGAAATAGTCTCTCTCTGCATCTCCACTGATGTCTCCGAAAAGTAAAAATTCAAGCTCGGACAACTCCTTTTTCCGACCGATGAAATTCTCATTCCGAAGAAAAGGGAACTCTTCTTTCTCCACTTTTTCTCTCCACTTGGTCAGTCTATCCACAATACTTCTCCTTCCCAACCTCAATGCCAACAGGGTGACAGCTCTTAATATGCAATCTCTCCAGTTACCATCATGAGCCTCTAGTTTCCACTCGTCAGCCTGTGAAAGGGAGTTGACAGAATCTTTCCATTCCTCCTCTAGTCCGCCATAGAGTAGCCAGAGCTCACCGCCGTATTTCTCCCAAAGATCTCCTCTTTTCTCGATAATATCTCTCACGAGGCAATCATCAGGGCCCAAATCAAAGTACACCGGAACCAAGTTCTTCTTCCCAGAGAATAATCTCAGCTCTTCGATGGTGTATGGGTTCCTGAATGACTTTCTTGTCAAGATAACGACTCCAAATGTACAACCATCCATAGCTTTCTCAACGATTCTATGCTTACGAGAACTTCGACATCTAGCCCTGTCTGTTACAAAACAACTCAAACCTTGAACCTCTAACTCGGAGCGAAGCCAATTAGCGAACCTGAGCAGTGAAGGCTTTCGTCCATGAAAACCTATGTAGACGTCACAACTCCTCAGTCTATTTAAAGAAAAGGAATTCGGAGGAACTGCGATTTCGAGAAATTTACCATGCCCTTTTGTTTTAGTATTTTGCTTAGAACAATCGTTCTTATGACCTATGTTGTAAATTGACAAGGGACTATCAGATACTCCCAACGATGAAGATACATTTTCAAACTTCCTGAGATCATTCGATTGACGCCTGGTTGCACCAGGATAATCATTAGTTGACGCAAATATGGCGCTTGTTAAATATTCTGATTCCACAGTCCTACTCAAATCTAGGGAATCCAAGTTTGTGACAGTAGCCTCACATGAATTGTCAGAACGTGCAGATACGAGTACTGTACTTGCGCTTGGAGAAAAGAAGGGTGATTGATTTGCCGAAAAAAATGCTGATGAGGATGATGAGAGATTCCTTAAAGATGAATAAGGTAACGGTCCGAATCCACGACTAGCTTCTCGAGTATTCATTTTTACAGTCCCGCAATAAGACGTCAGCTGAAATTATATGCATTCTTGAAAAGGAAAAGAACACCTGAAATAGAGAACAAGGATTCAAAACTTCAAAATGTCTAATATCATCAGAACTTGATACATAGGCCAAAAAGATAATAACATCAACACATCATACAAGTAAAAACAAAAAGTGTAGCAAGCACAGGAAATCAATCGTTGCAAGAGCAGACAAATTTAATCGTTAGTTGAAGCTTAAAAAGACTGAA
This sequence comes from Primulina tabacum, assembly GCF_025594145.1. Classification (NCBI taxonomy): domain Eukaryota; kingdom Viridiplantae; phylum Streptophyta; class Magnoliopsida; order Lamiales; family Gesneriaceae; genus Primulina; species Primulina tabacum. The sequence continues at coordinate 1,725,106 of NC_134554.1, read as the reverse complement.
TAACCACAAACATACGCAGCATGATAAATTTTCACATTCAATCGTCTAGGATCCATTTTGAACCATGAAACATCATCGTTGACATTCAATGGAAGCATTGAAGACTGAAGCATTGTAGATCTAAAGAACTTAAAACTCCAAACGCAATAAAAACAGCTAAAACAAAAGATGCACAATCATAATTCAATAACACAAACCCCAGTAATCATGATTCAGATCCGAAGAACTTAAATCAAAACAAAAATTTCGATCTCGATGGTTCAACATTATTTATTATTTTTCACATCAAATCCAGGAACCCACGATCATTTGTTCGAACTTTATCCAAATCATCGTGATTCCCAGAATCAATTACAAAAAGTCAAATGAAAACGACTAAAACATAAATTCCCTTTTACCATACGCAAGTATCAACCAGTTAAATCATCGAATCTAAGTGAGAGAAAAATGGCAAAATCTTGAGCGAAAACGACGCCTTCAAATTCCTTTATACCTGGACTAAAGCTTCAAAAACTCGAGTTAAATTCGTGCGTAGAGCCCACAAGCAACTTCTCAAAAAGACCTTTATGGAAGAATGATTACTCAAACGTCAAACAATGTTTTGTTTTCACACAAGTTGACAAGTGACTATGCAGAAGGGAGTATTTTGTCAAAGGAGAGTGGACTGAAGTAAGAAAAGTTTTTACTATTCAAGAAGAAAAGTTTTACTGTTCATGAGACCGACTTGCTCTTGGAAATTGGTAGAAAAAGGGCAATAAAGATTTTGATTCAAAAATACACGGAGAAAGAAAAATTAGGGAAAATGATTTACCTTTTTCGAAGAAAATCTAATGGGTTCGCGCTTCTTTACCCTCTTCACAAAAACCCAGAACCCATTGGACCCCTCCAGATAAACTCGCGTATATATCTAAAAGAAATGCTAACTTTTTTTCCCCCTCTCTGTTCTGCCCACGCTCACTCACTCTCGCTTTTGTTCTGTAACTCCTAACTAAATCCCATTAATCCCTCTCATTCGATCCCTTCACGCAGATATGCATGTATATGTAATAAATGTAGATATACTAGAAATAAGATGTGTGTAAAACTGAGGAAAAAGGGGTCGGAAAAGTAATGAAAAATGGAGGAGAAATATTGGAGGCGCAGAGCCATACAAGTGGGGTCCGACACAAATGGACGGATATGTCGAGGAATGCTGCTTCTGTCAAAGGTTTTCTTTTCTTTTATTAAAAAAAAAACATTTTGTCAAAGGTTTTTTTTTTTTTTTTTTTTTTAATCAACAACAAAGGACTGTAATATTTAGGGTACACGCAGTACTAAACCTAATAAATTTAACCTTTTTAGCGTGCCTTATTATTTTATTATCGATATCACATCAAAAATTTAAAAATATCAATTTCTATAAAATCTTCACAATCATAAATTCAAAACAATTTTTTGTCACACCTCACCAATTAAATCATTATTGCTTTAGGAGTCCAAACATTCGCTAATCAAGCATAGAAATCTACAAGCAGATTGGTTTTGGTACAATCGTGTAAGAGATAAAAAAATTTAAGTGTCGTCAAGTGATAAAATCGTGTAAGAGATACAAATTTTAAGTGTTGTGAAGTGGTAAAATCGTGTAAGAAATAAAAATTTTAAGTGTTGTGAAGTTGTAAAATCGTGTAAGTGAACAAATTTTAAGTGTTGTGAAGTGAAGTAGAAGAAAATGGAGCGAATTTGCAGGTATTTATAGACAGTGGTGGAAGAAAATGGAAGGAATTTTAGGCGGTATCGATTTTTTGAAATTAGCGACGGTTTTTCGATAACCGTCGCTAATATTAGCGACGGTTAGAGCTAAATCGTCGCTAATTTCAAATTAGCGAGTTTTACTTGATTCTGTTGCTAACGTTTAAACCGTCGCTAATTTGAAATTAGGGACGGTTTAGCTATAACCGTCGCTAACAATAGCGACGGTTATAGGAAAACTGTGGGGCCCTTAGCTCCTAATCGTTATTACAACACAATCTGATTAGGGTTAATTAATTACAGCGAAAAACGAGTTTAAATTTTCTTTACAATGAGCCCAAAATATTTCTTCTATAATTTGAATACTAAAATAGTATTTTATCTCATATCATAAAACTCGCCCACACATAATCAAAACCAATCATATACAAACAATTCATATCCTCGGGACATGCCCCAGTATATAGATACACATATATATACTGGGAACAAAACATAAATACTCAGCCTAAACTGTGACTCCCTCCAGAAGTACCCTCTTCGGCCTCCTGATATCCTGGAGTACCTGCCATTGTCCACACACAAAGACAACAACAGCCCCCCTTGGGGGTGAGCAAAGCTCCGTATGGAACAACCATCATATATACCACAAGTATCTAAACAATGATATATGGTATGCAATGCATGTATGTCGTGGAGGTATCTGATCAAATGCCCATCTACTGAGCACATGTCAGAATCAAACGAATCGCTCTCAAATCAATGCTCGAGCTGGCACACCGGCCTCAATCAGGGATACTCGTATGATAACGTCGACAAAGCGCCATCAAATCCCAGATCTCAATAAATCATCGGGGCCACAAATGTCTATGTTTTAAGGGTCATGTAATACCAAACATAGCATTGTGTTCACAAACTCCAGAATCCAATCAAATCATATCAAGGTATCCAAGGATCATAGCTCAACGTGCATGTCATGTATCGATGTATGCATCAAACGATGTGTGTCAACAAAACATTTATTTTATACATCGATATTCAAATCACAATGTTATGTATGCCACATAAACTCAACAAATAAGGCATATAGACATGTATTCTCATTCCAATCAATCAAACCAATCCAACATATATCATATAATACAGATATCTGTCGTATGTTACCCGGTCGCAACATACCTCAATTCTTCGTTCCAGTTGATGTAGCTTGAAGATATAACTATAATAAGCTATCTACATCAATAACATATTCATTTCAATCAATAACACCATTCAAATTCAATAATATAAGTTTCAAATATCTTTTGAAACTTTAAAAATTCGTATCAAATTCAAATCATAACATAATTCAATTCCGACTTCGAATACGAGTTTCTTGTTGGTTATTCTACCACATATATGAATTTCGACTTCAAATACATGCTATTCCAGCACTTTAATATTTAGAGCTGCTGAAACTAGAAGAAATTTACCTCAAAAGGAAGCTCTCGACGCGAAGATTCCGAATATATAATTTGTTTCGCGTTTAGATAACGTTTTGAAGTCGATTCGGACGAAAAAAATTGAAATCTCTCATATTCCCTCGAAGTTGCTGAAAGAAAAGTGAAGAAAGAAAGAAGAAAAACTTATTCTTATCTCCACCGCATTCGCGCTCGGGCGGTAGAATTCTCGCGCGCCTGAGCGCGAGACATTCTGTCCCCGAATGTGACTTACACTGCGCTCGGGCGGTAGAATTCTCGCGCCCGAGCGCGAGATATTCTGCCCCCGAGTGTTGTATGTGTTGCGCTCGGGCGGTAAAATATCGCGCTCGAGCGCCAACACTTCTGTCCGAGAACTAATTTGTTATACACGGGCGCTCGGGCGGTCATTTTCTACCGCTCGGGCGCCAGAGGTTCTGTCCAACCTATTGGCCTTGTATTGTATCGGCGTTTGGCTTCTCCACTCGAGCTCTTACAACTTCAATTCTGTTAATTAATCAATATCGAGTACGATATTTCATTATCAACACTTATTTTCTCATTTTCATTGTCATGATATACCTCATATACATAATCACATGACAATTTCATAAATTATCGATAATCAACATATGATTTACGATAATATGATACACGGTCCTTACAAAAACCGTCGCTAAATACCGTTGTGTTTTATTCTAAACTCACGCTAATCGACAACAGTTTTCTAAAACCGTTGTCGATTGTCCAAAAAAACACGCTAATAGACAACGGTTCATGAAATCGTTGTCATAAACGTACAAAGACAACGTTTTAACAGAACCGTTGTCGTTGACCCTAAAAACCGTTGTCTTGTCTTTAACCCCCAAAAGATAACGGTTTTATAAAAGCCGTTGTCTTTTGCTTAAAAAATGATCTACGACAACGATTTTAACTAAAATCGTTGTTAAAAGTTTTTTAACAACGGTTTTAGTTAAAACCGTTGTCGCATGTGTGTTGTTGATTCTGAAATTTTTTGTAGTGATCACTAATCTTGAAACAAATCGATAGAGTCACGCTCATATCTGGGAAATCTTGGGTTTAGATATTCAAAGTATATAATATGTATACACTAGCGACATGGCACATGCTTTGCATGCATATAATATTTATGGTTTTTTTTGAAAGAAAAAAATGCAACAAAACACACATGTATATATGTATGTATATTTGTGGTCCTGTTGTCAAGAGTATTAAACATGTGTTTTTGTCTGAATCCGAAGTATCAATCTGCATTTGGAATTTTGTTTGATGGAAATTTAAAATCAAGCTGGCAATGGTCAATTTTTCAGACAAAAATCCGTTTGAAGTATTCATTGTCATGCTAATTTCTTGTTTTATTTGGAGGAAATCAATGGTTGCTAGCTAAATCAAGGTGACGGATCTACACCCCCACACACACCATAAAATATTAAAATAAAAAAAATCATCATATTCTAACACGATATTATATCTCTAAAAAAATATTTAAATTTAAGATTTTCAAAGATATAATATAAAAATAATTATTTATTAAAAATGCCAAAAAAACACATATCAACATTCCAATATATTACTTCAATTTGGATTTTACTTTGATCGATGCCCAGGTAGCCAAGTGCACGCACCGATGGAGGCCGCATGGAAAATTTCAAAGTGTACAGGATTTATTTCGACACCATTAATAACGAGGTCCCATTTTCCTGGAAAAATATCCCAACTTTTTTCACTACATATTGTTAAAAATATTGCGATAATTTAAACTCGGGTTTTGAATTTTTTTTTTTTTAACTGCATGTCGAGTTTTGGCAAAAATGAGCTCTAAAATCTCTCGTGGTGTTCGAGACTCAATAATAATATATTTCTCCATTTTTTTTTAAAAAAAAAAATAGACATCTCTAAAGAAAATAATAATAATAAATATTCAAAGATTGTATAATAAAATAGAAGAAGACAAGAAAAGGGACCTATCCACATGAGAAAGTTGTATATTTAACCCCCCCCCCCCCCCCCCCCCCCCCCCCAAAAAAAAAAGGGTTCACTTACTCCCTGGCATGCTATTTGTTTGTCATCTGTCAAGTGGGATTAATGAGCTAATTTAATAATCTTTGTTGAATATTGTAGAATCTAATATTTAAATGTAAACGTTTTTGATCTTATCCTTTCACCAATTATTTACTCGACAGAAAAAATAAAAAATAAAAATCATCAAATATGAATAAATTCGAGTAAATAGATGTGAAAAATGGGGAAGCACGAGTCCCCCCACCCCAAATCAAGTTTTCTTCTCCTATCTTCATGAATTTTTGGTGTTCAAAAGTATTAAATCACGTAAATTAATGGTCAAAACGATTAGACCATGTGTATCTCTCTTGGACACGCGACACAAAATATATTCAGAGATCCAAACATTCAATCTTTAAGGGTGATGATATCATTAATTATATTTTAGAGATATTACAAAATATTATATGGATATGCACAAATCTAGTTATCATATATTACAAAATTCTTTACCATCTAAGACTCGACCTTATAAATAAAAGACTCCTAACCCTAATCAAGGGACGCTTTCATTTACATCAGTCTTATATTTTTCTCTCAAATACTATACTGACTTGAGCGTCGGAGTGGCTTCGCCTCTGGGCGGAGTCATCTCACCCTTTTTCTTTGATACACAGTTATCTTTCTGAAGCCGTCTGATTCGGTTTATTGAAGAAATTGGTTCGTGATAATCGTTTCAAGGTATTTTTATGAATGCGCATTTTTTGAGCGTATCAAAGTGGTAGCACAAGATATTTAAAATCAAATTGAGCCAATGGAGGGATTTTTTTCACTCATTTATATAAATATATGCTAGTTTAATTTAAAAGGGGCAAAGCAGAGAATTTGTAAGAATTGTCAACAAACATGCGTTCCGTGGCCATGTTTCACGTAATGATTATAACTGAAACATCTTTAAATTGGATCAAAGGTAGCTTGCTTTTAAATCTTTAAATTGCAATATAAGTTTGTGTTCAGTTTTCATCGCAGAAAAAACCATTCCAGCATTCTTTGATTTTTTTTAAAATAATACTGTGATTATTTGGTACAAAACATTGAAATTATAATATTTATTTGTTATATTTAAGTACCTAATTTTTAAGATATGATACAAAATAAGATTTTGTGTATAAATTTGAACAATTTTATTAGTATCAAACTTGTTACACTTGTTTGTGTACTCAAATATCATATATTAATATTAAATTTAAACAGTTGATACCCAAATATTATATATTAATACCACATTTTCAATGTTTTGTGTCGATTTTCATCTCAAAAAGACGTGTAATTAACACAAATATTTGTTATACATGTATGAATAATGTGGGGACCCGGACACTAATCATTTCCTTAATCGTTTTTAATATCAAATGAAACAATTAAGTAATGTGGGACATAATTTTTTTTTTTAAATACACAGCGGAAGCATAAAGTAAATCAATCTAATTTACATATTAAAGTTAAAGTACCAGTCTAGTACTTAATACATTCTTATTAAACTAGATTTCAATTACTATAGATCAAGTATTGGTTCCTAGTCCATTTCTGAGCCCGGATCTCCACGCTATCTAGTCCAGCTTCGTTCTTTTCTTGACCATTATCATGTTCCACCTGTTGTCATGCACACATACAAACAAGACAACAGCCGGATAACTCCGGTGAGAATTACATTCTCAGTATAAATCATGTATACATGCCATAATATAATCAATATAGCATATAACAGACATTCATAACATGTATCCAAATCAGATAATAAATCCATACCAAGAATAATTCATATTCTAAACGTGTACCATTATCAGGAACATAAACAACATAAATCAATAGACACTGTCAATCGTACTCGTGACTCCACGACTCAAACTAGACTCAATCCTAGTCTAGGGATCCCGGTTTCCAGATGTGGGTATTCCTATATCGACCAACAGTAATAGAAAAGACTCTAGTTCTATCCACGTCGATATAACCAAACATCCAGTGTCCTGACCTAACCGTCATGGACTGTGGCCCTATCGCCAATATCCTATCTTGTGACATCGTGCAATGTGCCCGTGCGATCCCACCACTATCAGGTACTTCTGTCACAAGATTACTCGTCTAATGCATGCTCCTATAACTCCATAGAACATGCATTTAATCAAATCAATAAACACAATGATAAAACATAATAATAAGTATGTGATTTAGGGAAACTCAAGTACATCCTACTTGAGTCGATGTCCTAATACCATATTGACTTATACCTTTATCTTCTCGGTCTGACGAAGTCGAAGTATCGAAGTCAAGTCTGTCCATATCAAATCTGAAATAACAGTATCAAATAGACGGTGTCAATGTATCACTCAATTCAAAACCTGTTCTGATCCATATCAAATCAAAACATAATCTGATCAATGCCAATTTACGAATGTTTCGACGGCATAATAATACAATCTCAATAACCCCGTCAGTCCCAACATCGATATAATAATACAACTCATAATCGCTATCAATACAAATCATAATCTCAATTCTGTACAGTCTCGCAATACCGACAATACAATATCAGTATATTCGAATCAACAACTTATCTGATCCACATCTGAATAATATCAATATACCCCGCGATACAGTATAAATCAGATATCAATTCCTGTAATTCATACTCAATAACAATACAAATCTGATATCAACTCTAAATCAAATCGACTCCGAAAATCATAACAATTACATAAACAATCTGTTCTTCATTCTTACTTCAAATATACAATGTCTACTGTATCAAAAACACTATATATGATTCATATTCAATTCTGACAACATCATAATTTCAAACCGTGTCTAAACGTAACAAAACTTACGTCCAGTTGTAGCCTGTGTCGACAGGAACTCAATACTGAAGTCGGATTCAAAATCCAACAGACGGTTCGCTCGTAAATCAATTTCGAAAATCACGGACGAAGCCTTTTCCCCGAAGCTTCCTAGGATAACTGAATGTAAATTTCGTTCATTTACACACACACACACACACACACACACACATATATATATATACACACACACACACATGCATGAATCAAGAAACGTGGCGACTCCTCAATCTGCATGTCTCGCGCATATGCGCGACTCCAAATGGTGCATATGCGCGAGACCTACTGGTCTCAATGCTCGGCTTCGCAACTACTGGCGCATCATGATGGTTCTTGGGTTTTTTTTTTAAAAAAATAATTTTAAAATAAGATAGATGTCGGAGTTTTTGCAATGTCCAAGCTGTCCCACGCAGCTGCTACGAGCATTTGCTTTTTTTAAATAAAAAAATTACTTTAATTAATTAATTTATTTATTTATTTATTTATTATTATTATTATCATTATTTATTAAATTTAGACACATATATTATTAGTATAATAGAAAGACTACATGCAAAAAAAGAGAGCTGAAATATGTTGTTTTAGTTTTGGGGAAAAATATATGTGTATCCATCCACTTATTTTTTTTTTTATTATTACTAGTAATACGATTAATAAAAAAAATAGTAGTTGAAATATGAAAATTCTTGAATTTTAAGTATACAAAATTTTTGAATTTGTACTTTTTAATTTTTTAAACCAAAATCTTTTATTTATATACATATATGTTATTTAGTTTTAAAAAATAAAAAAAATAAAAGAAGATGTGTATGAATATCGATCCACTTATTATTTATTTTTTGAAATCAATGAATTTGAGCACCAACTTCCATTTTTCGTATGTAGATTATTTGAAACATAAATCATTTTTTATTTTTTTCATAGCTAACAATTTTGAATCTGAGAAAAATTTTGTAAAGATAAATTTTCTAATCTTTTTAAAATAAATATATTTTTTTAAATCATTGATCGGTTCATCATTTTAAAATTATTTATCATTCTACATCGTTTGTTTACAAAAAATAGAAGTTTAAACTCAAATTCATTAATTTTAAAGAATAAAAAATGAATGAATCGACACATTTTTTTTATAAAAAATCTAAATCAAAGTACATTTTAATAAATAAAAAATTTTGCTTAAAAAAATAAAGAAAGATACAAATTCAAAAATTTTTGGTTACGAAATTTTCATATTCCAACTATTAATATTATTTTTTTATTAATCATAACAATGACAATAATAAAATAAAAAATAAGTTGACAAATATTCATATAGATATTTTTTTCGAAAACTAAACCAATATATTACAATCTCCGTCATTGATGATGATATTTTCGCTTAATTTTGTAAAAATCCACATTCTGCTTTTTTTGTAAAAAAAATATTTTTGTAAAAAAAATAATTTTTTTAAAAACCCATGTTTCTTGAATTTTTTTTTTAAAAAAATTAATTTTTTTAAAAACCCATGTTTCTTGAAATTAACCTAATAAAAATATGAAAATCCCCAGCCCCAATTTTATCAAAAAAATATGCACTCCGAATTGATTCTCATATAAGCATACACATCTCCAACTGGTGGCAGTCCTTGAACTTTCAACCAAAACAAGAAACATAAAGAAGGATCAAGCATTCAACCTCTTCGACGCCAAAACAAGAAACATAAAAAAGGATCAAGCATTCAAGCTCTTCGACGCGATCTCAAACACGTTCTCCGATAGCCCGTTTGCAGCCAGAATCATTTTGAGTTGTTCCTGCAACAGTGTGATTTGATGTTATTAGGACACTGGAACTCGAAATCTTTTGCTGTAAGGACTTTTTCTCAGTGTTGATGAGAATAGACTGTATTTACCTTCGCAAGAGCTTGACGAGTTTCGTCGTAACGCTTCCATCTAGATAAGGCAGATACCATTCGTGAAGCCACCTACAGCGAATGTTACACGATTTTAAGGAAACATGGCAGACGTTAAATTGGCAAAAGTTTTAAGTATGATCTGACCTGAGGATTCAGCTTGTCGAGCTGAACCACCATTTCGCCTACAAACTTGTAGCCCGATCCATCTTTGGCATGAAAGTTGACTGGACATCCACAGAATCCTCCAACAAGTGCGTACACCTGTATTCGTTTAAAAATAAATAGCATAATTCTTGCAAAAAAGATTTTGTTTTGTAAAAAAACAATCTTCAGAGTCGAAGTAAACAGCTTTTGGTTCGTTAAAAACCTTGTTTGGATTGCGCATGTCAAAGGCGGGATGGTGTAGGAGTTTCCGTACATTTTCAACGTTCCCAGGGACATTCGATGAAGCTTGAATCGCAAGCCACTTGTTTACCACCTGGTGAAAAGAAAATTAAACTTCTCAGTTTTGCATAAAACCTCACAAAATTACTCCGTTCTGGCCAATTATTACAAGAAGTATGGTATCTCTAACTTTTGTTGCAACATAGACTACAGAAATATCGATGCACTGATATAATTCTGAGATTTATTATCATGCGGTACATAGATAAAAGGGTAACGAAGATAAAATCTTAAATGTCTCAGTCGCACAATTGGACCTGCAATTTTCTCCACGTACGTACCACACGTACCTAATCAAAGGTATGCCGCCACACTAAAAGTTGCATACTAAAAGTTATAACTAGTAGTAGTACAGCCACCCAAAAATTATAAACTGCACGGTAGTCAAAGCACAATGCTTCGACGCTTTGCTACATGCACAGACAGGCGAGAGCCACACAGGATAGTGTCGGCAATTATAGCCACCAAATGACGTGATAAAGTTCCAGATCAAAAAGATTCAGAAACGAAACTAGATTACCGAGAGATGCAACAGGGCATACCAAGAAATCGTTCTGCCACTTGTTGTAGAAATCAGCCAAAGCCTCATCCCGAATATTACCAGGTTTTCGATCAAGAGCTACCAAGGCCGCAATTTCATCGGTCATGTTCGTGGAATTTCTATATTCGTTCAAGACAAGATCAGTTGTTTCTACATCTTCAAGTGCACCAAGATATGCTGCCAAACAATAGACGCATCTTTATATTAGTTTAAGTTGAATTTAATTATAAATAAAAATAAATACAAATATCAACAACATACCGAGGGCAGTATTTTTTAGAGCACGCCTTGCCATATCTGAATGGTTAAATTCATATTGCTCAGAACTCCGGTTTTTTTTCACCTGTGAAGCATGCACAAGAGAACATACTCAAAATACCAAAATTTCGAGGAATGACGAGTTATTTCTATTTCTTTTTTTCACAAGACTAAGAGAACATAACAGCAATGCACCGTATGGAGTAACTCTTCTTTCAATTCGGAAGCAATCTGCTTTCTGATGAAAGTCCTAACTATATGAACAGCATCAGGGTCAGCAACGTCCATCAAGTCCATTATTTCCCCTTCACCAGGCAGAGTCATTGCCTTGGCAATAAATTCCTAAATAACCAGCAGCGTCTAAAGAAAATTCGCGAATCTACAAAGAAAAGAAAATGTGAGACAGATCTGTGTATACCTTATCCAAGCTTGAATCACGAAGTATGCATTCGATTCCGTGCAGAAACTGATTATTTAAAACCAAAGGCTTGTTGTTCTGAAAATCAGATACGAGGCCAATCATCAATTTTCTTGCCAACACCTGCCCAGCCTCCCAACTGAAGCAGAAAAGGATGCTTCAGAATTTCAAGAAATTCAATGAGTAAACGTTATGTCTATTTCGAAATTACATACCGATTGAATTCGTCAGAATCATTGGCGAGGAGGAAATAAAGATCATCATCAGTGATATCAGAATCCAGTCGAATAGGAGCACTATAACCTCTTAATAAAGATGGTATGGGTCGCTCTGGGATGTCGTTGAACTCAAATTCTACCTCTTTCTGTTCAAAATGAACAACCACAAGCTTAACATATTGGAAGAATAATAAATAAGATCATCACTGTAAAACTATCAAATGGAACATGGAATGGTTTAAACATCTTGAGATGTGAAGAAGTGCAAGATTTCGGAGACTGATCACTTGAAAGCACCAGATAGCTCAGGACAAAAAAAATGAATATGTCGATGAATAAAATAAAAGCAACTGAAAATACGATCAGACCTTCAAAAGTTCTGGAGACATCTCTCCCTGGGATGCTAACTCAAATATCATTTGATTCGTCTTTAAAGTTATCAAACTCTAGTCAAGCTAAAAACATGTTCAAATAAATTTTAGAGCCGAATTTGAACCCGAATAGCTCCCAAGTCCGACAAATTCATCGACATTTATTAGATAATTTAGTATTAAATTTGCTTATGAGTTTTGAGTATAATTGGAGCCCACGGTCGATAAATAAAAGGAGCACTAATCCTACTCCAAGTAAAGATAAATTTGAGCACAAAGTAACTCAATGAGCTTTCAGTTGAGTGCCAAGTAAGAATACTCGAGGTCGAGTTTCTAGATTCTGACTCGATTCAATTCATTCGCAGCTCTAGTCATCACTTAACAAAGCGTATTTCTAGATTAACCTTAGTCACTCTGAGCACTGTTGTGTGGACAGCTTGGCCATTTTCAGTGAGACTCTCCAACTTTCCTTCATGGTATACAGAGGACAGAGGCATGTCCTTGCCATCGGAGCCAAGAAGACCCAATGCTACAGGGATAAACATTGGCTCTTTAACTGGTTGTCCTGGAGTTGGGGGAACCTCCTGGCTGCATGACAATCAAATTATGCTATTCATCCAGTCAACAGCCAAAAAAAGAAAGTTGGATTTGAATGAAAACACAAGTTCTAACCTAAACTTGAGAGAATAAGTCTTGGATTGGGTATTATAGCTAGAAGCAACCTTCAGACGAGGCGTCCCAGCTTGGGAGTACCTACATTTCCCATTAAATCAAGTACCAAAGACAATCTATTGTTGAAAGTTAAAGCAGGGTTAAGTGTTAACAACATACCAGAGCAAGAAATTGGAAAAATCAGCACTATTTGCATCTCTCATGGCAGCAAAGAAGTCTTCACATGTCACGGCATGCCCATCATGCCTCTCAAAATATAAATCCATGCCCTAAAAAGATGAAGTGATTCACTTAGAACGGTAATATATGGTATATTGGATCAGGCAACAATGTTCTTCTTTACCTTCCGAAATCCTGAACTACCCAACAATGTTTTGTACATTCTGACCACTTCAGCTCCCTGATAAAAGCAGATTCAAATAAGCAAAGATAAAACCAAAACTAATCCATAACTCCGACAACTCAAATATCCCGAAGCACAAGGGACCAACCCTCAGCCCAAGGCAAAAACAAATGATTAAAGGACAGAGACAAGCCAACCTTTTCATACACCTGTAAATAAGGAAATAAAACCAGGAAGAAAAAAGAACAGTGAGGCAATTGTCCAAACAGATGGAAGAAACTTCAAGTTAAAGAGATAGAATGATGATGAAGCCAGAGACATACCGTTACTGCATGTTTTAATGTAAGGCCAACCGTCACATCCATTGCATCAATAGAAGAAAGAGCCAAAAAATCCAAACATCAGATGAAAGTAATGAAAAAATCACAGTATCCGAGTCAAACATAGAAAATAGGCACTTGCCAGTGTAAAAGTTATCCATCTGTCAAAAGCAAAAACGAGAAAGAAGTTCATACAATATAAAGAAAAGGTGGTACTAGCTTCAGGACAACGACCTTATTTAAATGGAATTAGCAGAAGAGTATGTTTGAAACCTTAATATAAGAGTGAGGTCGCACAGGATGAGCCATCGGACCAGCATCCTGGAAATCAGGATAAACGCCAGTGACTACAACTCATGATGCTTGATAGGTTCCCATATATCAAACCATAAAAAGCTGAAATTGATGTCAAAACGTAAGTCGAAATGCAACTAGATTACTTTGCCCATACCTGAGGAAATTGATAAGTTCTAAGTGTTGAAACGTCAGCTATCCGTTTTACTGTACGACTGCCCATGTCAGATGAAAATTCCTGGAAGTAGGCATTTCATTTAATGTTTTCGAGGGGGGATGCCAATATAACCTTAAATTCCTACTTCAACATAAAACGTGTCTCCACCTGATCCCGGAAAACAGTGAGGCCTTCCTTCAAGCTAAGCTGGAACCAATCCCGGCATGTCACTCTGGAATTCAGTTGAATGTCAACATTAATGTTAAGTCTGCATAACAACTCAAATGGTGCATTCTACAAGATTACAGCACAAGATCACAAAATTCATTTCAAAGAAATCAACTGGTGCAAATCATGAGTAAGCTAAACTTCCGTTTTCGGGGAAAACAACTCCCCCCGAAGCAAAAGCAAACACTCTCGTTCATTTTTTTTCTTCGCCAAAAATATAGTTTTATCCTTTTGATATCTTCGCCATAATACTCTATTATTATATTAAAAGACAAAACAATGTTTTAAATTATTTTATAGAACAGTTTCTGACATGATTTGACATCTCCGGTAACAAGTTTAATTTCCCAAAAGAAAACCAAACAAGTGCTATAATTAATTCTCTTAAGAAATCATGCGGAAAAAAAGATAACTAGCCAACCAAGGTCACAATCGAGTACTCCAATATACAAGGTAAGAAAATGGATAAATAACTAGACACACAATTTACTTCCCGAAAACATTTCCTAAAACTCCCAAACCAAACAAGTCCTATAGTTATCTTCTGAAATCATGCGCTGAAACAAAAAAAATAGCCAATCAATGCACAACTGAATACTCCAATACATGAGATAAAAAAGTTGATAATTTCAGGGCAATGATGAGAGCAACAAGCTAACCTGTTTCCTGTCCAGTTGTGAAAATACTGCAAAAACAGATGAGAAAAATTAAGAACGGGCAAAGAACAGTTAGGTCACCAGTTCAAGAATATTTTTAGTTGCAGTAATCCAAAGATGACACACCTCATGGCCAATGACTCCCAAAATTGCAGCATAATCTCCATCTGTAGCAGTTTCAGGAGATGCAAGGACAAGTTTGGAATTAAAAATCTGCAAAAAGCCAATCAGAGAATTCAAGGCAACATATCGATTACATAAGTTCATAAAAAGCAGTGGATGGCTATTTAACATACATTCAAACTCTTGTTTTCCATGGCTCCCCTGTCAATCAGGATGAATAGAGATCCTTTAGAAATGTTTCAGTATATATCTAAAGCATGAAATACAGACTTCAGAGGTACAAACTGACATGTTAAAATCTGGAACAGCTACGATATTAAACAGATCCAGGTCATACTCTAGCCCGAAAACCTATGCAAAAAGAAAATATCAAAGAAGTAAAGAATTAATAAAAGTGCATTTAAGGCAACCATAACCTTGAAAGAACTTAAAAAAGTATACATCTCACATCTTCATCCCACTTCATTGAAGCTTTCAAAGAGTACATGGCATGAACTGTCTTTGGCAGATCTTGCACAGGGGTCCAGATTCTAAGTAAGACCTTTCGACCTGAACGTGTCATAAAAGTGTCATCTCTGCTCTCCAACTGTCCAGCAACTAAAGCAAATAGATAGCACGGTTTCACAAAAGGATCCTCCCATATCACGTAATGCATGTTCCCCTGCATTAATGCAACAAATAATGCAAATCACACTGCCATCTACATCAAAAATCATTTTCAGACACAAAAAAATAAATAAATAAATCACCTCCATGTCTCCTTGCTCTATAAGATTTCCGTTAGACAATAATACAGGGTACAATGACTTGTCAGCTTCAATACGGCAAGTGTATTTAGCCATGATATCAGGACGATCCTAATGTTGTAACCAAACTTTTAGTAGCAAGTTTCAAAAGAACAGATGCACAAGTTTTGACATTAAATTCAGTAGCATACTTGATAAAATGTAATTTTCCGAAAACCCTCTGCTTCACATTGTGTGCAAAAATTTCCAGAGGACTTGTAAAGCCCCTGTATTAATAATCCATAGAAGAACAAAATGAGAAATCAGACACAAAACATAGATGTGCATCGATAAATTTACAATACAATCACAAGATGGCTCCAAATTCAGGAAGAACCTCTAAACTTGTGTTCATCTCCGGATAGATTTCAGTGACAATTTCCAATATAAATTTACCAACTGGAGGTGATATGATAGTCAGGTGGCGTGAGTCTATGTGAAAATCATCCTCCTGTAAAGAAAGATTTGTACTCTATTAAGCACTAAGGAATCAAAGTGTATATGATATCAAATAAACTTTTAAATTCTGAGATCAGATAAAATTTTCAATTGTGAGTGTGATAAATGGCACAATAGGAAAATCAACCCAAACACCAAAAACAAGGGGATTAAACATTATTATCAAACTAATATAGTAAAATTGATGCAAAAAATCATTTATGAACTGATAGCTTAGACAAAGTTCAGTACATGCCTAATGCCACATACCTTCAGTTCCTTGCCATCCATCTTCAGTGAAATCAGTTTCAAGTCTACCCCATCCAAGACTAGAGGTGAAGAACAACCTGTTTATGAAGATAAGTAGATGATAGAGATTTTTTCTCAAGAATATCCAAATAATTTTAATTATTATAAGACACGACTCAAGGTCCCTTTGCCAGCATAATTGAAAAATAACGACGTGTAAATTCGCATAAGATAATTTAAATTAAAAAAAATTATCATAGGAGGTGTAAGGTGCACTTAGGTGCCTAGGCATCATACAGTCCAAGCCAAGGTGCAGGCTAGGCATAAACCTTTTCAAATGAGATGCACTGAAGTTTAATATAATAAATGTAAACATGGGAGTAAAATTTCATAAACCATCCAATATGGGATTTACAAACTATTAAGCCAAAAAAAACAAATATTTGGTAAAAGGAAAAACACTTCAAACAGCGAAGGGCCAGAAATCTGACTTGTGGACTTCTAATTCAGCTTTTCTTCAAAATATGAGAAAACAAAAACCTTTTTATTTTTATTATTATTATTTTATCCAAACACAAACTGCTACTGTTACTTTGAAAAAGACACTTAAATAACACTTGCTTGCCAACAGGGGCGGATCATTTTAGGGGAGCTCAGGCTAGCTCCTTCCTTATGGGCTTCCCTATAGTGGCCTAGGCTAGTGTCTTTTATTAGGTAAATGCCAACTCTAAATATATTTATGGGCTGTCTAATGACCCAATCAATATTTTTATCTTGAACATGCACTTCTTTTGAAACTATTTCTTGCAGATTTGAAGTCATTTGTGTTAATTTATTAATTTGGTTTAAAGAAACAAAAGAATACGAACGAATATATTTAAAATCAATTATATTTACATTTTTATCCTACAAATATAGATATAGAAAAAAATAAGATTGTATCAAATTTTTTTTTATTAAAAAAAATCTTTGAACTAATAATAAATCAACAAAATTAAAATTCTCAATTTTGTTTTCAGGAAATCATTTAGAAGTAAATGAGTACTCAAAGTATTAAGCATAAACAAAATTATATATGAAATTAGGAATTTGATTTTTCATTTTATTAACTCATTAGTTATTTAATTAATTTTATTATGAAAAATATTGTGAGAAGTGGCATAGATACAGAGATGAAATTCAAAATTCCGATTTAGTCCCTCAAACACGAGATCCTGGTTACGCCCCTGCTTGCCAAACATTTTTTAAGCCAAGTGCTTTTGTAAGTGGAACAAAAGAGACACCAAATTATAAATTTAAAGGATAAGAAACAACAGGACACAACTTCAGATTTGGTAAGTTTTTATAGCGAAAGAAGGGAAGAAACAATTAAAAAGATTATCAGATAGATACCTTCAACTTTTGAATATACAGCAATTTTGGAAACCACGATAGTTTTTTCCTCACCAAGGGTAAACTTCAAATCAACCTAAGAAAATGGCGTAAGTTCAGATTGGTAATGAGAAAAAAATTCAGAAATTCATGTCCATTAATTAAATCTGTCAACCAGCATCTAGATGCATACCGTGTCAAAGAAGTAATCAGGTTGCTTATAGTCCTTTAAAAAGATCTCTTTCGGTGTCTCCATAGTAGATTCTTCAACTTGCTTTGGCAGTGGTGCTGTTGCAACTGAGCAAATAAACCTTCTACCAATACTCGGAACACGCTAGAAGATGTTGAAAACAAGTGAAAGGAATTGTGTTACAAAGAGAATTTGACGATTTTATAAGTTTCAGGAAATCAATATGCTCCCTTATGAATGATTAAACTTACAGGTAATGAGTGATTTGGTAATCGACAACTCTTCAGATAAGAAACCTAGTGGGAATAGTTAAGCAAGTACGTGTATTTGAAAAGGCACAATCAAAACAGGAGAGTGATATCTGAAGCCAAAATGCATAAGCAAAGCACACAAACCTCGGAACTAGGTAATTTTCTGCACCAGCAAATATTTTTTACCAAACGCCCCCTAACACGACAACTTAAGCGAAGCTGAAATATTACAAAAGATCTCTCAGAAAAATATGTGACTTTAACACTTGAGATTCAAGATGCAGCGTTCATTTGCAACAAGCAGAAAACAGCAATCCAATCCTTTCAACTGGTATGCGAATTACGACTCGCAAAACTTTTTATACGCAGCCAAAAAAAAAACAATTCTATTGAGTATCAAAATGTTCAAAAATAGTCATACCACAGAGCCATACATTTCCATAACTTTTCCAATAATGAAATATATGAATATAAACACGAGCTAAAGAAACTGAAAAATTGAAAACAAAATATAGATCGAGGAATTACGGGAGTGTTAGAGACCAAACCCATGAGACACGTCTTCGACAAGATCGAAGCTTTGCATGGTAGAAACAATCGAGACATCATACAATCAAAACAACTCTGACTCCTAAATAATCTGACAATAACAATTACAACTTACTTCACAAAAACCAGTCTGAGTATTCGGTTCTTCCTATAAACCAGGAAATACTTTGACTTCAATATTTGAAAAATTAATCGATTTTTAACTAAAACAAGGGATACCCAGATAAAATAACACCATGGAATTTCAAGGAGAGCGAAAAACGCCGCAGTTGATAAAAAAGAAAACCTGAGCATAAATTTTAGTGAAACAGAGAGAACACGGGCTCTTATAAGGTCGTACACGGTACACCGTATGGATAAATTGAAATTATTGGACAAGAAAAATCATATATA
This sequence comes from Primulina tabacum, assembly GCF_025594145.1. Lineage (NCBI taxonomy): Eukaryota > Viridiplantae > Streptophyta > Magnoliopsida > Lamiales > Gesneriaceae > Primulina > Primulina tabacum. The sequence continues at coordinate 1,705,844 of NC_134554.1, read as the reverse complement.
TGAAGAAAGATAATTGAAATAAAAAATGCAAAATAATTACACTCTAATTCCAATGTCATCGCCCTGCCATCTTGGTTACCTTGTATGATCGTGAGTGAAGAGAGAGGAAATAGCGATCTCTCAGAAAAACCTAAGAAAAAACTGATGTTTAGATTTCTGTCCCAGTTATCGACAACAATTAAATTTGTGTACGATGTGATTTCCAGAATTTTTTTAATTATTTCAGTGTACTGTATTCAATTCAGAGTTTTGATGATTTTTAGGGGGTGTATTCATTCTATATTTTCAAATATTTTTAATGACTTTTTTTAAATGATGGACTTTGTGGAGTTATAGATTTTTATTGACTTTTATGGAATCTCATAAAATTATAAAACAAATTTCATAGACTCTTATAGACTTTTTCTCAAGATTTTTGTAGACTTTTATAACTTTTTCATAGAATTATGTGAATTTTGTAGTTTATAATTGTGATTTATTTTTTATTAATTTTTTAAAAATAATTATTGAACATAGATAACCTCTTCAATTTTAAATTATTTTTTTTATTTATGAATGTAAATGAATTTTAATTACTTAAAAGTTAAATCAATTTAATTTGTGAATAACGACAAATGAACTATCCAATTTATTGAAATTAAAATTTCAATTCTTCATGTCAATTCAACATATTAATGAATAATATTTTTATAAGTTCATAATAAAATTTTATTAAAAGAACACTCGAAATAATGAGTAATCTTTTGTAAAAAAAATTTAATCATTACTGACAATTTGATCAACATTGTTCTACATTCAATTGGCTATGATGTCCCTCCATGCATTAGAATTTGCTCGTTGTTGTTTTTGAGTATTAAATAACTGATCAAAGTCGTCACCTTCATAAACTTGTGCTGATGAAGTCAATTGAGCTTCATTATCTAGTTCAATTTGAAATTCATCAAATTGACACTTCTTTCAAAGAAAATTGTGTAATATAGCACGTGCCAATACAAGCCCTGTTAGGAGTGGGAAAAAATACCGAATTTTCGGTATACCGAGATTACCATAACAAAAAAATATTGAATTTACCGAATTTTAAGTATACCGAAGATTTCGATACCGTACGGTAACAATACCGAATTTTTCGGTACGGTAACGATATCCAATTTGAAAATTTTGGTATATACCGAAATACCGGAAAAATATACAAAAAAATTTTAAAATATATAATATTTTAAAACAATAAATTATAATTTTTTAAAATGTAAGGTTTTTTTGGTTCGGTATACCGAAAATTTTGGTATAATATCGGTATGAATTTGCTTATACAATAATTTAATATATAGATTAACTAAAATTAAAGAAAATAATTAAAAATAAAATGTTATATAATAATTAATAAAAAATTAAAATTTAATTATGTTTTTAAAAAGTACAAAGGAAAAATAAATAGATGAGAAAAGAATGAAAGTTTGTATTGAAGTTGAGAGATTTCTCAATTAAATGTACATCCAAATATTTAGGTTGAATCAAAAACTTTTGTTGACATTTTATTGTTGTACCTTAGGCTATAATTCTTGTACTTAATAGAATTCCATAGAGTCATTAAAAGTCTATTGACATTTGAATATCTATAGACTTTTGTAGAGTTTTTAAAAGTCAAGTTTGAATACCACATGACTTTTTAAAATTATACAAAAGTTTACATTGAATACCACTAAACTTTTATGGAGTATATAAAAGTCTAGTTTGAATACCTCTAGACTTTTAAACTCCATAAAAGTCATTAAAAGTCTATAACCAATTAATGATTTTTTTCAAATCATAGACTTTTATGGATTTGATAGATTTTTATTGAATTTTACAGAATCTCACTGATTTATAAACAGATTTATGTGGATTCATGTAGACTTTTTTGCAAGATTTTTATAAAATTTTATAAAAAAAATTTATAGAATTTTATAAATTTTGTTTTAACATATTATTTTTTATTAATTTCTTTGAACTAATAATTAATTGACATATATAACATATTCAATTTGAAATAGTTTTTCAATATTTATATTAATAAATAAATTTATTTATTAAAAAGTTAAATTATTTAATCCTTACATGTGTATATATGTGAGTTTGTATGGATGTTTGTAAATTTTTTAAAATATATCAATTGATTAATCCGTAACTTTGTTTTTGAATTAATAATATAAATGCGAAAAGAATATTATTTAACATTGTGTGAATATAATTTTGTATAAAAATATCATAGTTTACGTATTAATTGTAAATGTTAAAAAGAATTTAAAAAACCATGGTCAATTCAATTATTAAGAATTAAGCGACCTTTTTTGGATCATTCTTATTGTTATTAAATATTACATTAATTTGTATAAATCATAAATTAAAAATCACAAAATCAATTCTAGAATTCAAAATTTTCTATGATATTAAAATAAAAAATTATTAAATGAACAATCAGCCAAAAAATGAAAATTTTGAAAATGAAAAATAAAAATATATATAGAGATACACTTCGAAAATTTGAGAGAGTGATAGAGATAGATGAGATGAGAGAAGATAAGAAGAGAGATGATGTGAAGCGACAAATAGAGAAATAAATAGCTTGTTTATGAGTTAAAAGTTTTAAAAATCCATCCAAATCTTGGGTTGAACCAAATACAACTTTTGACAATTTATAGTTGTACCTTAGGCTTTAATATTTGTATGTTAATGAATTACATGAAGTTATTAAAAGTTTATTGAATATTTGAATACCTTTAGACTTTTACAGAGTTTTTAAAAATCAATTTTGAATACCACTTGACTTTTTAAAACTCTATGAAATTCTATTTTGAATACCACTAGACTTCTATAGAGTATGTAAAAGTCGTAATTGAATACATCTAGATTTTTAAAATCTACAAAAATAATTAAAAATCAATAAATCTCCTCTATTGAATACACCCCCTTTAGTTTCAAATTTATTATATTTACTAGTGCACCGACGCACTCGTTGCGTGCTTCTATAATATTTTTTATAATTAATTTGATTTATATTTAAATGATGATCAAAATATAATAAGAAATAGCGAGGGATTATACTGTAATTTTGATATATAAATTAAAAAATAAATTGAAAAATAAAAGAATAAAAAAATGACATCAGTAAAAATTGAACCTATAACCATTCTATCCACTGAACTACATATAAATTACATTAACATTTTAACATTTTATTAATATATATAATTAATAAAACAGACCATGACACCAAAGTTAGTTACTCTAAGTGTCTCAAACTTAATAAAGTAGTACAGATATATATATGTATGTATGTATGTATGTATGTATGAAGTATTCTAGGATAGGATCATATCATCGTCTGATTCTGAGACATGATCTTTCCCAAAAAAATCATAGATATGATATATTTTAAAATTTTAAAATATTCTATGTAATATCAACAAATTAATAACCGAGTAAAACCTATATGATATGGCTGATATAATATTTTTTTAAAAATACAAAATCAAAATTTATGTAAATCTCCGATACATTTTAAATAAATATCTTTCTTTGACTTAAACATAATTACATTGGAATATGTTTAAAAATGGAATTGCTAAAATGTATCTTATGATGCGATAAAGCACTTAACAATTTATCTTATAATGAAGTGCAAAATAATAAGACATTAATTGATTCAATGTTTGATTCAAATTCTATAAATGATTACTGTTAATGTCATGTATAATTACTTTATCGAAATATATTGTTTTATCATCAATATAATATGCATATTTCTTCATCTTATTCACAAATCAAATGGTGACTAACGATACAAATATCTAGCCGATTAAATTTTAAAATACAAAAAAAATTTGGAGCTCGAGTACTTGACAAGTACTTAAATTCGGTAAATTCATCTAAAAAACACATTTGAGCGACTCAAACTCGATCGAAACCAACATCAGGTTGTTTTATCCCTTTTGCACTCCAAATGATTGCACATTTTTAGGACGAAAAATGTTAAAATCAAGATAAGTGTTTCAATATTGAATGGATTGATTCGACCGAAAATCAATCACGAGTCCGATTCAGATATCGTCCAAAAATCGTTTGATCAATCAAACCTTTGAAAAACTCGACTAGTCCGGTTCATAAATTTTTAATTTTTTTAAAATATTTATTGTTTTAAGGTGGAATAGTTCGATCACCACTCCGGCTATGAAAACATTGCCACAAATTTATTAGGACAAACAAAATAATTTCAACAAGAAATTTACGATCTAACCCCTTTTAAATCAACATAGTCAAGCATCAGACACAAATCATAGCTAGATAAAAAGGTCGTCGATAAATAAGAAATTACGCCAAGTAATAAGCAATAAAGCACTCCTATTATCGTGTTAAAAAAATGTGTAGCCATAACACAACCCACACGAAAAACCAGAACACAGTGGATAGCGGAACTGAGATCAAGAGAAAGGATACTACCATATCAATTTTGGAAGAGAGCTTCTATGGCTTCGAAGAAAAAAGGGGCCATTTCAGGGCTTGGTGTTTTTACCGCACATTTAAGGCCAGGGATACCGATGGCTGCCGTAAGTTCGACTAAGAAAGGGATCCCTCGAGGAATCTTGGCGGATAGATACAAAACTTCTTGATTTGTGTGCTTGCGCTTCGCAATAAAGAACATGTTGGATGCAGCCAACCGATCTATGGTTGCTTCAAAACTATTCACCACAATTGCAGGGAAGTCCTTGGAGATCTCGTTAGAATCAGGTAACGATTTCCACGTCTGCAATGCGCACAGAGGTGCAAAATCAATTTCCAGAAACATATAGTTAAATAGCTCATGACGTGTATAAATTGAATCTCTGCATCGGTTGGTTTTCTAGTAGATTACAAATCAAACATACATTCAACCACAATCCACAATTTCCCGAACTTGCATATATCTATCCATTATATTTGACAGCTAACATTTTCGTCAAAAGCTACCACAGTGACACCTTCAGTGCAACTTCAGGAGAAGTGAGGCAAACACTGGTTTTGCATGTTCGCCTGTGAGGTTATCAACATACAGATAATATCTAATGGTAATATCGTCGCGAATGATACTAAACGTTTGGCAGCACATATAATATGTTCAGGTGTCTCAAAAGCAGAAGAAAACACACGGGGATTCAATAAACGAATTAGCAATGAGAAAAATTTTGTACCTCAAGAAATGCTGATCGCTCTATTTTCCCATCCTCGGAAAAAAATACGAGCAACGGAATGCTGTCATTGAAATACCATACAGGTTGCTGATTATTTTTTACAGCAACCTGCAGAAGTGTACTTGGTGGACCAGGAGAAACGTTCTGGAACAAAACCATAGGTAGAAGAGTGCTTGCAGATGTCCCAGGTAGCAATTGAGGAAGCTGATTGAAAAAAAAAATTTAGCTGGAAACAAAGAGTAAAAGCCAACATCCTAGAAATTGCCAATAATAAATACCTGAAGCGGTCCAGCTGCAGCCAGACCGAAAGTGTTCTTGTTGAACTGAATCATAAACCCATCAAGTGGAATCTGTGTATTGTTCTCAAATAACATGCTGTAAAATATTTGGCCGTCTTTTCGGATCAGCTGAGCACGGATTTGTAGACCTTGACCAGTAGGTGCAGGTAATACAACTGGTAAAGGAGGTCTGCATCTCAAAAGGTTTCAGTTGATGAATGTTCCGGTAAAACATGTTTAAACAAGAAAATAAAATACATAAAAACCACAACTGAATTACAACAAACATACCCAGAAATGGTTGTAGGCTGATCCTCTGATGCACTGTTATTATCTAAGCCAATCAGATCAAGTAAATCAGGTATGGCCGTAGGAGTAGCTGGTTGCCTTCCAGCTGCATTCTGAGCATTACCTGTGGCAGCCGGCGATGATGCACCTGCATCAGCTGCTTGAGTAGATGATTCAGAATACCCTCCTTCACTTCCATCAGGATAATCCTCTTCCTCAGTTTTTTGGACGGTCTTAACACGTGTTACAAATGCATCAGGGGGCTTATGGTAGACAGAGGACAATGTAGCAATGTTGGCAAGAAGCTCATCCAGGAGAGAAGGGTCGAGTTGATTTGAATCATCACTTATCACAGGCTTTTCAGCTAAGACAACATCCTTTGCTGCCTGAAAATTCAAAAAATTGTTATTGATAAACAATAAAGAGACACGTGCATACAAAAAAAAGTTCCCTAGAAGCTAAGACACGAATAATGGAAAGACTTAGGCTCTATTAACTAGAAACACTGACAAACCAAGCACTACAAGCCAGCAAGCACAACCAGAGTTGTAAGCTTGAAAACCAACCAACTGGCCAATTTTTCCACATACCCCACTGTAAACTCAAGCCTTACACAACCAAAAACACCTAGACCTAAGCTGACACTAGCAATGCTAAATTAAATAAATACACCAAATCAGCCCCAATTCATCCGAACACCAGAAAATAATTTGTTTTTCTTTTATTTCTTCAAATTTTCCAGGTGTAACATTACCAAAAATTTAGTACATTAACACCCAAAATAAGCGAGAAAAGAAATATCACGAAGCAATAAAGCAGAATCTAACAGTTTTAACAAAACGCGTGCATACCTCAGGATCGGTTGAGAGGAGTCGCCAGTATATGTATGCACGATCTCTCAGATCTGGGTTGTCGGTTTCGACAGTGGCATTATTCAAAACAACCTATTCATAAGATTATAATGAAAGCCAAATTCTAAAGATGCATTTAAGAAAGATCCAAAGATCGCGAAAAGCCTAGGTTCAAAACACAGGTTAAATGAACATCAGAAATTTTGAATTATCCCCAATTGTTACATGGAAAACAAAATTAAGGAAATACTTTTAACTCATCGTAAACACATCCTTTTTAACAAGTGGTAACAAAAACTAAACACAAACACACGTGTAAAAGGCACAAGAGGAGTACACCCGGGTGCAAGATGCAGCAGCAGCAAGCCTGGAGCTAGATGCAGAGAGGTGGCACATAACTCCAACCTTGCACCTTCAGGTGTAGTTTATAAGGCTTACACCGAGGATGATAAAACAAAATGCATGGACCCCTTTTCTCCTATCAAAGGAAACAACCTCTTCCAAGACAAAACATGCTGAAGAGGAGAGCTCGGCCAGATTTAGCCATACCTTCATCAAAGGCCTAAAATTTTTACTTGCGATATTGAAATTCTAATAGTTTTTATTAAACATGAAACCTTGCGAACTGTCGCATACAGCCTTGGAAACGATGTTCAAATGAATTACAAACGATTGAGGTCAATTAAGAACATAGAGAAGTTTAAAGATCATGAATGAAATAGCTAAAACGGAAACCTGGATCATCTGTTGTGGGCCTTCAGTTGGCTTCTTGAGGAAAAGTTTGACCGTCGCTGTCAAAAGCTGTAACTGAACTTGCGGAGGTTCCTCGGGAAATGTTTCCAAAAAGCTCTCCAAGAGCTCATCAGCATTATCAATTCTTTCAGCATATTCACCGATGATCCAAATCATTGATGCCTGTAAAGAAATATGGAGGAAAACAAGCTCAAAATGGCCAGAAAGAAATATTTTGAAGAGCCCAAAGGATCTCGTCCCCTCAAAGTACCTTTGCTTCTGGCTCATCCAAGGTGTCCAAGTTCTCACATAGTGTAGCAATGATGGACTCATAACTGAGACAGATAATGAATTAATTTACGTTTCGAAAGTCAAAACTTATTAGAACAAGTCCCACACGACACCAATTACCAGACTCGAAGATAAAAACACTGACATACGTGTTAGGGTATCTCCTAAAGATATCCTTAATCACTATGATAGCTTCTTGAACAACATAGTTGACTTTGATCTTGATCAATTCAAGCAACACGCTGATACACCGTTCAGCTGCTCTCTCCAACTTGATCGCACATCGTCCAATGGCACGAACAGCTTTTCTGACAAAATCTACATCTACTTCTGTAGCATACTCTTTGAACTCCAATAAAACCTGCGAGCATAGGTGTAGAGAGGATATAATGGAACAAAATCAATTCAAACACAAGGTAAAATATACAATCTACTGCAACAAAGGTCAACTCACTTGGTCTATATTTCTATCTGATGCAAGCTTTATCATGATTTCCAACTTTTCCATCTTCACATAAATTGGATCATTGTACTTGCAGAAGAACACCTAAATGGCAAAGGCAGCACAATCATTTGTAAATTCACCTACATGTTTGAGTCTCTTATCCCAATGAAATGGTGTATAAGACATCATGTAGAATTACCTTGATCTCATGGGCAAGAATTGTGGGTCTCTTTTGCACAATAAGGTTTATGTTTCGCAAAGCAACATATTGAATCTCGGGCTCCGCAGACAGCAATGTCACAAGAGGAGGGGCCATCTTCTTGCAAAGATTCCGGACTACATCAGTGCTAGTAATTAGTTCCATCTGTAAAAGGATCATCTGCAATATTGTTCCACGAGATTACATTATAAGTAATGAGCTTTGATTGTGGAGAAAGTGACAAATGGCAAAAGTAAACAAGCAAAGGAAAAAAGACGCTGATAAACAACTAATCACAGTTAAACTCATTCCAAAAAATTCTAGAGGCAAATTGACTATAACCTTGACAGCTGAAAGAACAACTGCACAGTTTGCATGTTGTAATCGCGGCGTAACTCTCTCCACTATATTTTCGGCTTCACGAGCATCAGCTGCCTTATACTTGGAAAGAGCGTCCAAAATGAAAACTTGACCCCACCTGAAGGTGGTATATTATGGTTACAACACTATAGAACATGGAAAATAAGGCTGCAACTTTTGACAAATCAAACAGAGCAGCATATAAATGTTCCACCAAATATCAGTCCTATACTGAGCAATAAGTTCAAATTTAATAATGAATAATCCAAACACATTACATTTATCTTATCTCACTACTGCTAAATATTACCCAGTTTCTACCACAAATCAGGAAAAAGAAAAGAAAAACTTGACATGGAAAATTAAACTACATTCTTGTTGGAAAGTACTGAAAATAAAACCAATCAGCCAAGATATTGGTATGATTTTAGGAATATTCAAGCTGTACAAATCTATAGCTTTTATGAAACTTAACTGACTGTAATTAGCCTAATACTATTCCATGGCAACGATAAAGAGAAAGCCATAACTTCATAACTCCCATTAACAAAAGAAAATATTAGAAAATTAGCATATCTACACTAGATGTGATTGAATGCCAACTTAGAACACGCGTATAATAAAAATAAAATATGGAATTGAGTGCATAACAGGTGGGCAATTTAGCACATGAATTTGAATTTTCATCAGGTGAACAAGTCATGCTGTTCCTACTTACTCGGTGCATTCATTCAGAGCAGTAAGAAGCTTCGAGAGCGTGTTACTAGTGATTTCAAAGATGGGTTTGCTACTGTTCTCTTGAATTTCAGCAAGTGCAGCAACAGCATTTGCGACAACCATGGGATTGTTGTCCGAAATTAAATCCTTCAGAGCATCTAGGAAACCTCTATCCTCTACCAACTCTGCATTTATGTCGTAAAGTTTAGCAACACATATAGCTGCTGTCTTGCGGACATATGGGTCATCATCCTGATATGAAGAAAGCACACAAAATGGCATCATTTGTCATTACTCACCAAATTTCACTCATGTCCTGGCCATAGTAAAATGAAATCAAATGGAGAGTATACTGCATAAGAAAGATCGGTAAAGATACCTTGAGGCACCGCTGCAAAGGATCACATAAATACTCTGTGATTTTATCGACCCGAATGCATCCCATTGTCCTCACAGCCAAAGCACGGATCAAGGGATTTGGGTCTTGGGAATCCTGAGAAACATGATGGCGTTAAACTTTACCCCTCGCCATAGACATTTACAAATTGTTGAAGAAGCCGACTTTGGTAGTCATTCATTAGATAAACATTGTTACAACATTTTACAAAAATTCCTTGCAAAGGATAGTTAAGATATCATTTACTCCAAACATGGCTGAACAGCCACCAGCTTGTCATTATTTCTTCAATGCAACAGAGCACATATTTTAAGGTGCCTGCTAAAGTTTTATTTCATACACCACCTTAGCTAGCACAACCACTCCCATTTATTCACTAGAGTCCCACCCTCTTCAATAATTGCAAACGACAACTAACTATTATGTGTGGAGTGTGATCATCAGATGATCAAAGATTGTTAACATAAAAAAGAATCGAGGGGTGAAAGCACTTTCATTGTCCGCAGTTTAGAGCTCGACTTAGTTTTCACATGAAAGATAAGGACTCTCGCTCATCCTTTCTATATTTATCTTTGGACATCCAAGGGAGAAATTTCTTTCCTATCAATTAAAAGGCACAGAATGCATTTATTACAAGCAACAATAAATTGAATTTGTACATCGCAGATTGCCAAATACATATCTCGACCAGCAAAGCAACAATGGGGACTCATATCTTGACCCTGAGGATACAAACTATGAAAATCCCAGAGCTCATGCAAAAAAACACAGCTGCTTACCTTAACAAACGTATTCACTGCTAATATAGCAAGATCAGGTTGGCTCTTTGCATAGTTGATGAGATACAAATATACAAGCTTTTTAAGCTCCAAATTTTCAGTTTGCATACAATTCACAACATCCGTAAAGAGGGATGATACGTCCTTCCCCACTGTCATTGCAGCAATAACCTTCTTAACTGCATCTTTCCTCTTGTCCTGAATCCACAAAGTGCACGTGTAAAAAAATGGCACACGATCAAATTAAAGAATATCCGCCCAGCCAAATAGATTTCCCATGTCGACAAATAAAGGGCCACAATTTTACTCACACCATGGCATGAATAGAAGATAAGACCCCATAAATCAGACACAATAACGATAACTCCAAACGGCATTTCTCGTCAATTAGACCCAAAAAATGTTAGATCCGACTCTAATTCACACTAAATCCACTAAGATCCCCGCAGATTTATCAACGCTCAAATTGAACACGCCCTACAAACATAAAGAGCTACGGGAGAAACAGGCACCTTGTACTGAGAATTGAGTTCTTCTTTGAGCTCGGGGATTTCACCCTTTTTGGTGGTGGAAAAATACTTCGAATCGTGCCCGCTCATCGCTCTTCAATATGCAGAGCTCCGCTTTCGCCGTGTGCAAACCAGTAGAAGCTAAAAGAAGAAAGAGGGGGGGGGGGGGGGGGGGGGGGGGGGGATCGGTGGCGAATAAGTAAATCAATTTTTCCCCACAAAAAAAGTGTAAAATCAAGACAAAGGAGCTGAAGCAGGCAGGAGAAGAGAAATAATTGTCAATTTTGATGGAATTCTTACCTTAGGGAGTGTGCTGGTTATATTGGCTTGGTATTCAATCTTGCACTTTAGTATGTTCACTAATAAAAGTTCAAAGTGGTATTGCATCTAACTTTTTTTGTAGAGTTTGAAATTTGAGTTTGAAATTTGGTTTTTAAATAATTTATAAAAATTTAATATATTCAAAATATCAATAAATTTTTAATTATTTTATGAAATTCTATTAATAACAATAATTGTATTTACTTCAAACTAAAGATTTAGATTATATATATACATACATACATATATATATATATATATATATATATATATATATATATTAAAAAAATATGCGTATGATTGATTGATATATTAAAATACTTTTAAAAATTTATGAACACATATATGAATAATTATATGAAATTAAATATATTAAATTTTTTATAAAGTTAAATTAATTTCAAATATTTTAACATATTTATTTTATATTTCAAATACAAATAATTGTTTAATTTTTTTTGTTGTTATACATATGGTCAAAAACAAAATTATATTTTTCATAAAATACTTACTTAAAAATGAATGAAATTATTTAAAGATTTTTTTTTTCATTTTTTTTTACGCTCAATCAAACTTTCTATGAAATTATTTAAAGTTTGATATTTATTAATATTAGTTATTGTTTGTATTAAAAAAATTAATTAATTAATTAAATGTATTGAATTGACTCAAATAATTGAAATATTGTCTCCTGTAAATCAAATCACGATTAAAAAATATTTATATCGATAAATAAAAATATTTTAAATAAATAAAAATTATTCACAATTGTTAGTTCAAAGAAAATTTAAATTACACTAATAGCTTACAATTTGATATGAGTTTCTATGAAAAAGAAAGTTTATAAATATTTATAAAAATATAGATTCTATGAAAATTTTTAAAATTTTATAAGATTATATAAAAGTCACCATAAAAATCTATCATTTAAAAAATTTCAACAAATTTTGGCAATGAATACACTTTCCATAATTTAATTTTGTTTCCTTATTTATTTTCGTAAATACAGCACTATTAAGGGGTTATTTTGCTAATAGCTCTCAGGCGGTTCGCTTCGTCTCTCCTATTTATATACCACGGCATGGACATTCTTTATTTTGTCACAGCGCAATACATTCACGAAGATCCCTAATCAAAATCTGAAATTTTGCAAAATGGGAAATGGTAATTCTTTTACAAGAACTGATCATCGGAATTATAATTGAATTCATTCATTTTTTCACGAGCACACGGGCAGTAATTGTAGACTGATTGCTGAACAAATTTTTAAAGTTTCGATACTCAAATTTGATTTGAATATCGTTTGAATTCCAGGCGATAAAGGCCGACCAATCAAAAAAATCAAGCTCTCCAAGGTTCAAAGGATTTGTGTGTTTCAATTCTTTTTGTTTGTTTAGTTCCCTGACCTACTGAAATGTCTTGTGATTTATGTATTTTTATGTCGTTTATTTATTATTTATTTTGAAGGAGGAGCATAAAATTATAGGTGCTGATGAAGATAATTATCATATCCATGATGACATGGACGAAGATCTTCGAGATGGTATCGGCGATAATTTAAAGATTGTGGCATAAATTTCCCCCAACTTTTATGGTGGTGTTGCGTTTGTGAGGAGTTCAGTTGATCAATTTGTTTAATTTGTTCTTTCAGGAGAAGGGAAAAAGAGAGATTTTTCAAGATTGGAACTTAAACCTGATCATGAAAATCGGCCATTGTGGGCTTGTGCCGATGGTCGCATTTTCTTGGAGACTTTCTCTACGCTGTATAAACAGGCCTATGATTTTCTTATTGCCATCGCTGAACCAGTTTGCAGGTAAATTGGGACACTTTAGTTCCAAGTGTGCGCCAAGGAAGTTTTGATTGTTGATTGATTGCTACAATACTTGTTTGTGTTCTAATATATGTTGCCAGTTTGTTTTTGTCTGCAACTAAGATATGATATCATACCTTTGACTGAGATCGAACTTTACTGGTATATTTATCAGTTCCAGTTCAATCGTTGAGAACTAAGATATTTTAACTTTCTCTTGTATGCCTGATCTCATGGAAATATGTTATGTGCAACATACTTTTAACATCCTACGACTATCATCCATTTGTTAACTTGCAGTGTTTATTAGCCTGAAATGCAATATGGCTCGTCCATTGTAAAATTGTGTGCCGAACAACATTTTTATCCATTTCTAATTTCTATATTGGTTATATATGTCTGGGTTTGATCCACATGACCTGGCAAAATATGCTATTTGTAGTAGTAGTATGGCTTGAGAAAATTTATAATTGGGCAATGAACTCAACCACTGCTGTCATTGGTCCTATATACAATCTCCATAGAGTGAGCCAATATCTTTTCATTATGTACTTATTTTTGAGTTATTGCACTTGTGTGCATGTGCTTGGGCTTTCCTTTTGGTGGTTTAAAATGTTTTTGCAGTTGTTTTGATTATTTTTTTCTCAACAGGCCAGAATCAATGCATGAGTACAACTTGACTCCACATTCCCTGTATGCCGCGGTGTCAGTTGGACTTGAAACAGAGACTATTATTTCTGTTCTAAATAAATTATCAAAGACCAAGCTTCCAAAAGACATGATTGATTTTATACATAATTCCACTGCTAACTATGGAAAAGTGAAGCTCGTGCTCAAGAAGAATAAATATTTAGTTGAGTCACCATTTCCAGAGGCAAGACGTTCTACTCTACCTATCCTTTAGTTAAAATGAAGCTTATGATTTCGATGTTATATTTTTTTTTACTGCTATCGAAAATTTTCAGGTATTGAAAAAATTGTTAATGGATGAGGTTATAGGACGAGCAAGGATTTCCTTTGAGGTATGTGCTTGTGGTATTTGTCTTTGTATGGTTAATCCCGCCCTTGATAGCTTTTCCATCTTGGTCAATTTTGTATGTAATCCCATATAGCTTTTCTGTTGTCTTTGGTCCATAATTTACACACTTCAAATGCTGTTACTTTAGGGAGTTGAAGGAAATGATGGGTTTACAAAAGGAAAATCTACTGGTGAAATAGAAGGTGGGCACAATGAGTTGCTAAATGAAGTCGAGTTGGCAGCTGCAGCTGAAGAAAAAGAAACTCATTCATTTGAAATTGATCCTGCTCAGGTTGGTCTTTGCATCTCTTTAATATGAACTGTAATTGGGAAGTCAAATTGCAGACCTTAAGTATCCTGTTTTTAATTTTGATAAATGTTCTTTTTAGTTGGGATGTTTCAACAATTCAGTTTGCTTTTGTTCCTCATAATATATTCAACGTAAAATGCCATTTGGAGTTTCTGCTTGCTAAATATTTCGATTTTGAACTATTTACTTTGATAAACATTTGTATGATCTACTATTTTACATAGTCCAATATTATAATTTTTCAAGTTGTATACATTGTTTTCATGGACATACACAACATATGCTGCATGTTTTGAACCAACTACTTTGCAGGATTTGTTTTAATGAGCTGACCATAGCTTAGATCTCTTCTAAATTTGAGATAACACAATCCAATTTCGTTTAATTTTTTAGCTTTACTTACCAAACCTGGTGGGAATTTGAATGTTGAATTATATTTTGATGCCATTTCAGCTAAACATTCAATCGTTTTCCAATGGATTGCGTGGAATTAACTAGTTTTCTGTACAGGTTGAAAATGTAAAGCAACGGTGTTTGCCAAATGCTCTAAATTATCCCATGTTGGAGGAGTATGACTTTAGAAATGACACTGTGAGTGGCCCTTATCTCCTTCCAAGAATTACAAAGTTATGTGTATCGAAGACCATGATTTCAGTAGTTTTAGTTGTCACCATTAGGTATGCTTGGTGATTCCACTGATTGTCATGGATATTGCAGGTCAATCCCGATCTGGAGGTTGAATTGAAGCCCCACGCACAACCACGGCCTTATCAAGAAAAAAGTCTTAGTAAAATGTTTGGAAATGGTAAGTGTAATCCCACAAAGCCTTTCTCATGCTTTATTGTGGTACAGTATCAAGAAAAGAGCATAGTGAAATGTTTGGAAATGGTGAGTTTAATTGCAACCTAGGTTCATAATCATTGTGATTATTTTATTTGTACTATTTGTCTGCCACATTACATACAGTGATCTTTCAATTATTTGTATCTCACATTTCATTTTGGACGTATGATCCTTGTAATTAAAACGTACGTAATTAACGCATTGGGCCTTGAAGGTACACCAAGGATGGTGTTTAAAGGATAAGGCTTGCAACTTCATCGAAGGGTTGCGCCTTAATTTGTGTCGAGGTGCAAAGGCTGGACTTGCCGAGCCTTGAGCTTAGTCGCAAGTCTTGTGGCTTTTAACTTTTACAAGATGGCAATATCTTTTATGAACATTTTGATTATGTAAATGTAAATTTACATGCATATGAAAATAATCATATAAGTAATTAGATGTTATGGAAGTGTGAACTTTCATTTATATTCTGTTACTCTGTTTTACTGGCTAAGAGAATCAACATTTTAGAGACAAATTTATGAATTAGTACTTCACTATTTTTCTTATTTCAGGTAGAGCGCGCTCCGGTATCATTGTGCTACCATGTGGTGCAGGAAAGTCTTTGGTTGGTGTTTCTGCTGCTAGCAGGATAAGAAAGAGTTGTCTTTGTTTGGCTACAAATGCGGTGTCTGTTGATCAGTGGGCTTTCCAGTTTAAATTGTGGTCGACTATTACAGAGGAACAAATATGTCGTTTCACATCTGACAGCAAAGAGAGGTTCCGTGGCAATGCTGGGGTGGTGGTGACAACATATAATATGATTGCATTTAATGGCAAACGATCTGAAGAAGCTGAGAAGATCCTAGAAGAAATAAGAAACCGGGAATGGGGATTGCTTCTCATGGATGAGGTTTGTTAATGATATAAGTTGTTTACATTCTTTGATGATGCATACATTTATTTTCTTTAAATTGTAGGTGCATGTAGTCCCCGCTCACATGTTTCGGAAGGTCATCAGCATCACAAAATCTCACTGTAAATTGGGTCTTACTGGTATGTTCACGCCGCATTTATATGAACAAATCTATAGTCACCCTTGTATACTTGTTGCCTGTGAATGATGACTCAAATTGTTGTCATTATATATGCAGCAACGCTTGTGAGAGAAGATGAGAGGATTACCGATTTGAACTTCCTTATTGGTCCAAAATTATATGAGGCTAATTGGTTGGATTTAGTGAAAGGAGGGTTCATTGCAAATGTTCAGTGTGCAGAAGTCTGGTGTCCAATGACAAAGGAGTTTTTTGCTGAGTATCTAAAGAAAGAAAATTCGAAGAAGAAACAGGCAAGTTGGAATCGGAATATTGTCTTTTTTAATGTCTTAAATTTGCTCGAGGAATATTCAACTGTGATTTTCTAGAATCCAATACTGTTGAATTAATCTCCGGTGGTATACTGCATGTCAAAGACAAGCTAATTTACCATAACTAAATGAGCAACAGCGCCGGTCATTGATCAAAATCACCTTCGGTGACCCTTTTAACGAGACATTGGTCTTTTCCGGTCCATGTGTCATGCTTGATTAGTGGCTTTCAACTCTGACAATTTTAGAGGCTTTTTTTTAAAAATTTGTGCTTGGTACTTTTTCCCTGCTATTAGTTAATCCCATGTTTCTCTAATTAATGGAATTTTTTTCCAACCACTTAGGATTGAGAATGATTGATTTTTGCTTGAGAATCTGTAAAGGTTATTTTAAACAAACCTTTTTACAGGCAAATTGAAATTTTATATTTGCTGTGTTTATCCAACACGTTTTTCATTGCATCTTTCAGGCTCTTTATGTGATGAACCCTAATAAATTCAGAGCTTGCGAGTTCCTTATCCGTTTCCATGAGCAGCAGCGGGGTGATAAGATAATAGTTTTTGCAGATAATCTTTTTGCTCTGCAAGAATATGCAATAAAGCTTCAAAAACCTATGATTTTTGGTGCAACTAGGTTTGCCTTTATCATTTATCAATGAGTTTTGACATGCTTATGCTGTTTTAATATTATTTCATAATAATTGGGTGGTGTGATTCGCAGCCATGCTGAAAGAACTAAAATTCTTGAAGCATTTAAAACCAGTCGGGACGTGAACACCGTTTTCCTCTCGAAGGTATGTGCATTACTGCCCGAGTATTGACATCCTCTTGGTAGAGCTACGTGAAGAGACTATCTTTTTCCCAGTGTTCTTGAATTAGTCTATGCACAACTATGTAGCATGTTGTGGTGCATCACCATGTGCTTTCCTGTACTCATACAAGCTGTTTAGAAGCGAGTTATGTTTAGAAGCAAGTCAATTAGAACATGATTAGCCTTTTTCTGATGTTTCGTTATTTTATTTTGTGTTATGCATTTGAAATATGAATTGTCGCTAATGAGGAATCTGCCTTGTATATAAATCTTTACCTGAACTTTCTTAACTATTCATATGATGCATAAATCCCACAAAGCCATTTTTATTGTCAAACTCTATTGCTAAGTGAATAACTGATGTGATGTTAAAATGCGTGGATTACGTTCACTGTCAAACAGCTTTACTTCAGGCATGACTGATGATGTATGTTCGTCATTTTGTTTCATAAAATTGCTAATTTAAGTACTGACGTGATGTCAAAATATGTGCATTATGTTCACAAGAGAATATCTTTACTTTAGGCATGACTCATGATGTCTATTCATCATTTGTTTTATAAATTGTTTATGTTCATTTCAATGCCCTTGTTTTTGTATCTGGATTTTTCTGTTCCTTTGTCCTGTGAAAGCCTGTGATAGTTTTGGATGACGGGATAATTTAACTGCTGTCTCCTTGATTTCAGGTGGGTGATAATTCCATAGATATTCCCGAGGCAAACGTGATCATTCAGATTTCATCACATGCTGGTTCAAGGCGTCAAGAGGCTCAGCGACTTGGACGTATTCTCAGGGCAAAGGTACGCTTTTCCCGGTACGCATGCTCACTATGAAGCACTGATTAGGCTTAAAACTTTTAGACCATATTTTTACAGCTATATAAATTTGAAAAAATGGTTTCTCGTTTTTCATGTACCATGTATAGCCTGGATCCAGTATTCACATTGAGCTTTCCTTTTTACTTTTTTGACTGATATTAACTGATTAGTTATGGCGGCATATTTACTTTCTGGATGTTTAAGTGGTTATCAGCGCCTATACTTCTATGAGGCTGTCAGCTTTCAAGGAAATTTTTGGATAGGATTAAATATGTTATCTCGTTATCCGGAAAGAATATTGCGTCTGCTGGGTTGCATTTCATGCACAACTATATCAATACTTTAAAGAAGTTATGGATATATATTATTTAAAGTGATTTGACCTTGACACGCTGTGAAATAGATTTAGGAAAATTTAGACCACTCTTTAAGTCAGTATATTTGGGATCTTCCAATATTTTATTCATTGTTGTTTTTGCTGGTCACCTGGATATAAGAAATTTGTTATTCTGTGTGAGTTTGTTCTTATTCACATCTACGTCTGTTTGTGTTTTTCCCTTAGCCTGAGTTTCTCTTCGTGTCTGAATTTATTGATTTAATAGGGTAAGCCTCAAGACAGGGTGGCGGGAGGCAAGGAAGAGTACAATGCATTTTTCTATTCACTTGTATCTACAGACACCCAAGTATGGTAGTCTTCTCCTTCCCATTTACAAGTGATTTGCTTGCTTTTTTTTGCCCTGCAATTGACCAGAAATCGCATTATTGATTTATTTTAATGCAGGAGATGTACTACTCAACCAAAAGACAGCAGTTTTTGGTTGATCAGGGTTATAGTTTTAAGGTGCATGACATTTTCAAAACTTGATGCACTTTAGCTTTCTTCCATGATAACGATTCTGACTATATTATCCCTTCAAGTCCACATACTTGCTTCTTGAGATATGTTTCATTTACAAATAAATGTTTGAATTGCATTCTGGTCATGCTTTTGAATGTTCTAACTGGCTTTTCCAGGTTATCACGAGCTTACCGCCCTCAGACTCGGGACCCGAGTTGAATTACCATCATCTTGATGATCAGTTAGCACTTCTTGGCAAGGTCTTCTTTATTGGTGTCCTTGTTTTGTGGCTTGAAATATTATCCCTTCTCTAGTACTATTCAAGAATACTGACGACTCTTTATATTTCACAAAATAGGTGCTGAGTGCTGGGGATGATGCAGTTGGTTTAGAGCAACTAGAAGAAGATGCAGATGGCATTGCTCTTGAAAAAGCTCGTCGCTCAGTTGGGTCCATGAGTGCCATGTCTGGAGCTAGTGGAATGGTTTACATGGAATTTAGGTAAGTATTCATCACCTGCTATGTATCCTTCTAATAAAACCCATTTTTCTTTTCAAAAAATGATACTTCTTTTGTGGCTCTTCCTGCACACTGTAATAATGTATTCAATTGCCCCGTTTATTTGTTGTTTGCGTTGCAGTACCGGGCAGAAAAAGCTACATGGGCAGGCAAAGAGCAAGCCCAAGGATCCGGCTAAGAGGCACCACTTATTCAAGAAACGTTTTACTGGTACATAGGTTCTTCATGAATAACTAATTCAATGGGAAAGCACGGCATATAAATTTTTGGGACCGGTTGGGGAAACATTTATCTAGTTTTGTATTGTTGGAGACATTTTGGCATAAGATACAAGTATAATTGCGATACATTATCAT
This sequence comes from Primulina tabacum, assembly GCF_025594145.1. Taxonomy (NCBI): domain Eukaryota; kingdom Viridiplantae; phylum Streptophyta; class Magnoliopsida; order Lamiales; family Gesneriaceae; genus Primulina; species Primulina tabacum. Next base: position 1,685,808 of record NC_134554.1, on the reverse strand, counting down.
CCCATGTACCATGGTGGATGCGAATGGAAAAAATTGAGCAACTTGTTGGTCTCGGATGGTGAATTCATAAATCATACAATCAATTTGTGAGTAAAGGATGTATAGTTGTATGTTTGAAGTAGCTTTTCTAGTGCAGTGGGCTTGTCATTTTGTAGAATGTGATCATTTCAGTGATGAATTGATTGTTCAAGGTTTTGCTTGATTTTAAACTCTTTCAGAACAAAATTGAATCCATTATTCTCTAGGAAAATATTATATCACTCAATAAGTTCTTTAGAGATTTTACCTATCATGTAAGGAAAGGTCTTTTCAGGGAAACCCATAATCAAGAAATTTTGACCTCCTTCGGCATTCGATGGTAGGGTATTCTGAGAAAAAGTAGAAAATGAATTCTTTTTTTGTAATTTTAAAATGAAATTTATTAATTTTTTTAATTGAAATGGTAAGAAAAATTTGGTAGATATAGTTGGATGATTATATGATATTTTAATAATTATAAAAATGTTTCATCATCATGTCAAAGTAGTTAGTAAGATGTTTTTAACTTTAATAAATATTATTTACTTTGCACATGATATGTGTGTGTGCAGTTTTTTTTATCATTATTAATAGACTAAAGTGAAATTTGACAAATTATGGCGGGACTAAATGGATATTTGAATTGTTGAAATGAAATTAAAAAAATAAAAATAAAAGTGTGTTTTGAAATTTAAAAAAAAAAACAAAAAACAAAAATGTAATATTAATATCATATAAGGATAAAGTTGGAAGAAAAAGTTGATGTCCTTCTTTTGTGGTTATTATCATGTCCTCAATTTTAATAAAATTTAATAAATTATAAATATTATTTTCGACTAATTTCGATTTTATTTGTATGTGTTCCTTTCAAATTTCAATGGATCATCAATTGTAATTAGTTCAAATGAGTTTTCTCCTATTCTTGATGGTTCTATCAAGGCGTTGGTGAAATTTTCCAGTAATTAACTCTTGATAGATATCCAATTCACTGAGCTGTATTTGGATTTTACCAGTGATGTCGATTTTAACGAAACAAGATTTTCACTTGAGAAAGAAATGGTTTTATTTATTTATTACTAGTGAGATTTAAACCCAATTACATCTCTCTGTCCCACGAGCTAGGGGAATTTAAACAGCCGTCGGCAAATTGATAATCATAGAGTTGTATGTGTCTGTGTCACTTTCTCTGAAGTTGGTAAAAGTCCCCACGAAACAAACTTAGCCCACACTCACTCCAAAGGGAATTTTCATCTTCTCCTTTTGCTGGGAATATATAAGTTTTATATAGATGAAACATCAACACACATGTCATATGTCGAGTGAATTAGATCATTACCCATATGGATAACATCTATCAAGCCAAATATATACATATATCCTTCACATTTTGAAGAATTTTTCTTCAATTTATTATCGAACAAACAGGCGGAAGCGCGCGCACACTTTTGTGTGTATCTATATATATCTGAAGTGGAGCATTCCAGCATGCAATTGACTGCTTTTGCCAAGGGCTACACATTAGACGTCCACGCGACGAATTGGAATAATTATTATATCTATACATACTCTATATAAAATGGAATAGGCCCTTACAAGTGTGCTAATGCTTTATCTGAATACATATTTTTTTAAAAATACATATATACACACACACGTTATAATATTTGAATTTGATTCATTTTTATGTCTATTTTATATGTTTAGACTGCATAATTCAAATAACACAATATTTCACACGATCATACAGTTAGTATTTCTTCAATTCCATGGCGCTATTCCAAAAATAAAATGAAATAAACAAAATTAATGCGAAATAAAGGAGGATAAGAATATAATATGATTAATTAAGGACATTAACTATATGATAAGATGAATTTGAACCTTTATCGTAATTTTTTTTAGATAAAATACTTTAAAACTTTATATGTATTTTTATATCCGCGGCAATTGGATCGATATTATTGGGTCGAGAGATTCCTATTGGAAATACACTTTATTCGTTTAGGCTTATTCTCGATCTTTTTTCATGCTCATTTATTGTGAACTATATATTATTTTTGCCATTTATATTTTATTCTTCATCCTTTATATAATCTAAAATATATATAAATTAACAAAACGTAATAATTTTAAACATAAATAATATTTTATAGGAGCAGCAAAAGTTCAATGTATTTTGTTTTATACGAAATCAAAAGTTTGATGATTAAGAGAGACATGCATGATCTCCTGCCTGCTGGGTGTAGTCTGATTTTGTAGAGTCGTGCACCATTCGTGCACAATGAATAATTAATTATTGCTATATACTTCTATTAGGTAGAATTTTAATCAATTAATAAATGATGCACTTATGCCGTAGCTTTTGTCGTTATATGAGGGCGGAATGCTACATGGATATCTTGAAATACGACCAGCTTTTGTAATAGTAAGTACAAGAGTTGGTCTCGTAGGTGAATATTTGAGTAATTATTAAGAGTTCGATTCTTAAAATCAATATTTTTTGAACGAGTTTGACACAAAAAACTTCTTCAGTATTGTTGATTATCTCACGTCGGTTGGATAAATAACCTGGGAGTTGTATATAGGTCTGGTCAAAAGTGATTTATTGGAATATTAATGATAGCCCTGAATTGCAAATGACAAATTAAACAAACATTATTTATATTATAATTTATAATACACACACACACACACATGTAATATGAAAATTATAAATTTTAAATTTTTTAACACTTGGTATATATGAAATCTAAATAATAATTCTTGTGCAAAGTACTTCCAGGTTTCACTAATTCTCATTGAATTTTATTCCGAAAGCGGTTCATAGCTAAACATATACTAACCGCAAATTAAGAAGTTAATTTATATGCGTAAAAAACCAAAGAGAAAATGTGTAAAATTAGTGAAATTATTACGAGATTATTAATTTCTCGCAATCTTTTTTTCTCCACTCTCTGAGATTCTGTGGATTTAATAATACATATACAAATTAAATTGAGTGCTCTTTGTCAATTAATGGAGCTAAAAAAATCTTGCTAGGGTGGACTCAAAGATCAAAATAATCATAATTTTCTAGAGAAAATTAAAAAAAGTTTTGAAAGAATTTAGTCAAGAATAATAAGAAACGAGTCATTTCATCATCAATTGGTCTAAACTATTAATAAAGCAATTCGAAGATGCTTTGAGTTTTCACAAAGCTTTTTCTAACAAAGGATTAGCTTTAACTCATTAAGAATCAGAATTGATTAGTACAATGATAAGCATATGTACGTAAAGCAGACAAATATACAATACCACGAATGAATCTTTAAGCTGTTATTATATTTTAAACCTTAATTATTGTTCATCATATATATTACAGAATGAATGAAAATTTGGTGCAAATTTTTAGGACTAAAAAATGTTGCAGTAATGATTTGTCTTCTTGTTGAAATATATAAAGGGAGACAATGGAGAACTTTCTTGTTTTTTAATTGAATTTGCAATTGATAGTGACCATGATTAAAAAGGGTTGAGAAATAATTAAGTATATTTTAATTATTCCCTAGGGTTCTTAGCTAGCTAGGTCTTGAAAATCTTTGACCAACAAGAATTTATATATATATATAATAAAAAAATTAGCAGTGATTCTTGTGGATTTCTTTGGTAAATTTGGTTCGAAGATGTCCAATCAAGTGAAGAAACTTGGTTTTAATATATATAGTTTGAGGAAAACATAATCATGATCTGAAGAAGTAAATCATGCTATTATTTAAGTGCAGCGCTACGTACCCATTGGCAGTATTGGACTATTTGTAAATTCTAAAATTAATAATGGTGAGTATCACAATTGACCTTTGCATGTTTTCTTGTTCTTTCTTTCATTTTTTTTTTTTTTTTTTCAAAAATCTGTGTGAGACGGTCTCATGGATCATATTTTGTAAGACAGATCTTTTATTTGGGTCATCCATGACAAAATATTACTTTTTATGCTAAATATCGATAGAGTTGAAGAAAATTTATATGATTTTAATATATGATTTTTTTTTACGTTTTAGGATTTATAAAACAAATCTGAAGTATGAAATAGAAAATAAGTATCATTTTTTTTTTACCTAAAACTTTATTATTTTTATATTGTATCCCAAGATTTAGTAGGGTACGTGACAAATTAAAACGTAATTAATTGTTGTAAAACAAACTTAAGTATACAAATTTTAGTTAAAATTTGGGATAAATATGAAACATATATAAAAGTCGAGATTAAACATAAGATTTTTTCGTTATTTTATATCACTTACCCAAATATATATAATCAGTGATTAACTTTATAGTTTTTTTTTTTTTTTGAACTCTATTCATTTTGTGTAGATATAGACTAAATTTTTTTTAATGCCCATTTTGTTTTTCATTTTGAAAAATGTTTGTACGGAAACCTATTCACAATAAACTTGATAGATAATATTTTATTTAAAAGTAGCAATTTTTTTAGTAACTATATTTATTTCATATGGACATTATGGTTGGTTAAAAAAAATTAGATATTTTCAGCTACTTTTTTAGATTAAATTTATAAAATTATGATATTCCGTCCGTTTTTCAAAGTTTCGTGCACTAATTTTCAATCCTGATATATATGACAGAATTCAAATTCTAATAAAATATAAACAAATAAAATTTATCAATCAAACTTATTCCTCGAATACAAATCAATCTATGAAATGCAACCTAAGCCAACGAAACAAATTCAAAGACTCCCAATCTCATCATGGAAAGGATACCGATTCTTAACCTCAACTTCCCATTAAAAGAGCTTATTAATATTAAAAATTCTTCAAAATTATAAAAATCGATCTTTAAACTTAATCTAATCCTTCATTTGAACTGAACTGATCTTGGCATCTGCTCTCTACAACTTGTAATCAATCGGTGATTATAATTCTTCTCATACTGTGTTTGCAACAGTATTGCATCCAAACCGTCGAAGGACGATCCTACTCGTTCGATTCCTTCCTCGTCTTCGTGGTGAAATCCACCGTTCTGCAACGATATTTCCGATCATGTCATGATATTAGAAGATGATAAAAAAAAATTAATGTACTAAAACATATTTTCATTAATTTTATTCATATGTACAAAAGGAAAAATTACGAGCATAATAATAATTAATAATATAGTATAGTAATACTAAAAAGAGTTTGATAACAAAGACACAAGACCATTAAATAAATAAATACAATACAATATGGAGAAAAAAAGAGAGAATGTTACCCAAAAATATTCTTCGTCTTCATAGCTGTGAAACATTGATGCTTTAGGAATCTCACCACCTTCATCGTTCCGAGCAAACCTTCCTCGTATCCTTAATCGATTGTCCGCTAATGTTTTCCGGCATGCATACTTTTATTTGTATATATATTCATGAGGAAAAAAACACATTTTTAATATTATTAACTATCAATCAGAAAATAATAATAATAATTAGATTTTTTCCATTACCTTGATTGTTTTATTGAAATTTCTCTGAGTTCTTTTGGCTTTGTACCTATCAATTCTCTCCTTCCTTTCTTCTGCACTGTAGCGTCCTATTTTGAAACTTGCTTCCTCCATTAATGACTTTTCTGCCGATAATGGACTTGAAATCAACACATTTGTTTTCGCCATGTGATCTGTTTTCACATTCTGTCAAAAAAATATTCAAATTTTAATCACATGAAAAACCATATAGAATTCGATATATATACATACAAGGCTTTTATATATACATGTATATATAACCTGTAAATCTCCGGTGCTACAAACCCTTCTCATTTGACCCGAGGCGAAGATGCTGCTTTGATCAGGTGGACTCAACATTTGATTTTGCAAATTCTGAGTCTCCAAAACACTGTCCAATCGAGCTCGAAACGATGAATTCTGGCCGTTATTCACAAAAGAATTGCTGCTGTAACTCCTTTGCATGAACTTCACTGCAGATTCATCGATATTCTGTGGAAGAAAAGCATTTGCATCGAATCTTAGCCCACATTCCTCTGTTTTCACATCCAAAACAGAGTTCCGGCCCTCATTCCTCAACTTGGTTAGAGATAAATTTTCGAGCTTGAAACTCGGTGGGGAAGATGAGAGCAAAACAGAAGCGATTTCGTTGAAAAGATTTGTTTCATCAACTGGGTTTCTGCTATCGTTTTCTGGGATTGCTTGATATTCGTGTAGTTGTTGAAAAGCTTCTGAGGGGAGATGAAGGTGGGCATCAATGGCGGAGGAATCGGTGAATGGGAAGAATGGGTCGGTGAGAATAGAGTTCTCGTACACAAACATCTCAGAAGACATCGAAAATTGAGATTTTCAGCACCCAAAATTGAATCAAATTATCCGTTGTAGGATAAATAAAATTTGGAGATGACAGCTGAAATTGATGGCTTGTTCGATCAGATTTCTTGTCGATTTATGAGCAAGAAGACAAGAATCTTATTTTGTATTATCTATTTTTGTTTTTCTTTATGATTATTTTCCTAAAATAGAAAGAAAACACACGCAGCAAGTGTGCAAAAATGCTAAAGATAATTGTTCCGCTGGTGAGCTTTGAAAGCTCAAATGGCAGAGCAAATTGAACGGTGAGATCTTCTGGTATATAAAGACAACGGGAATTTCATTCTAGTCCCTAAAATATTAATTGATTTATTTACAGTCCATTCAATCGAAAGTTTATTGGGCTAAGAATACCATTTATAAAACCAGCTCGTGTTGGAGCCTAACCTAAAGATTTATTGGTTTAGAAAACTTTGGAAACTCAAAGACCGAGCGATTTATTGTACTGCAGATGAGGATAGGTTTTGGACACAAAATATAACATCGTAATTTGCCTTTTTATTTTAACATCATAGTCATGTCAAAATGTACTGTCAAAATTTGGTAGGCCAGGCCTGTTCTAACAATAAAAACTATGCAAATCATATCTGGGCAATGGTCGTGGATCCAAATGTCATAATTTTGGCCCATTAAAATGTACATCAATTTATTCTCCAACTTGTTTTTAAGAATATATATATATATATATATATATATATATATAGCCTATAAATTTTGTTTTGTTTTGAAGATCCTGAAAGAAATTGTCGTTAAATCCAGCTGCAACAGAGTGAGAAAAAATTTCTTTAAGGTCGGTGAAATCACAAACCGCATGCTTAATATTTTATATAACAAAACCCAATCTCAATTATCAACTGGATCAAAGTGGCTCAGTTTGATTTATAGTTCATATAGATTAATTACGTATATATGGTCATGTGTATTACTAACAAAAAAGGCCGTCGCTAGGAAATATTATTGACAATACTTGAGAATTCTCTCGCTGGAATGCACGTGTATTTTTGTCCCTTGTCGAAGCCGGAAAATTTAATCCGTATCTAATGACAAACTCCTCTTTCTCCATAAATGATATGGTGAAATTTTAGCTTTTGAATCTTCAACACATGTTTTTTGTTTTACATTTTGAATTGAAACATATAACAAAATTTAAGACACATTTTCCCGAAAATCGACCTCGAATGAGAAGGCAAAAACATAGTTTCGCAGATAAACTTTTTTGTGTTTATGAAAAGTTCAAATTATTAAAAGAGTATGTGTATAATTAAAGCTAGCTAGCCTAAAAACAATGGCTTTAATTTGCTTTGATATCGGCGGATTCTCCATTATTAAGTTTTGTGCGCTCGGTGCCTTGGTTGGTGACGATAATTACAGTTGCCATTTTATATCTATTTTTGTTCCACCTTTTAAAAAATCCTCTACTCCCACAAAGTAATTCACTAGATTGATTTTTACCTTAACTTCTTTCATCAATTGTTCATTATATTTTGGACTTGAATAGATCTAGAGCGTATGACAAACACAATTTTGAGTTTAAGACACAAGACCTATTGGCTTCAGGATCTCAACTTAAGACGAAATTGTCTTATGCAGGCTGAATTAAGTTTTTGAGAGTTGTAAATGAATTTTAACAATTCTTCATAATAAGCTAGCTTTTGAGGTTGAGTTAAACCCGAGTCTCGATTTTAACATGATATCAGAATTCAATTGTTCATTTTTATACGTGAATTAACTACTTGGAAGTTGTATTTGTTGGAAATTTGAATCAGATTTAGAATTTGGATAAAAAATTATGTCTCATGAATGTGAGAGTGTCTTTTGGCTATCCACATTCTTGAGTTAGTTGTGGCTCATTGTTGTGGAAATGTTTTTTGAAATAGTGAGTGTTGAGGATAAACCTACGGCTTTTAATGATTTTGATAAGAAGAATATAGAATTACTTATGTGATAGAGAAATGAGGCCGCTTCGAATGAATTGTTAGGCTCAATTCTAGACTTTCTCGCAAAACCAGACGTGTGTTAAACGAACACGATCTTGAGAATTGAATAGTATCAGAAAGAGTCTTGTGTGAAGTATATCTTAATTTACATAAACGATAGAACAGTTTAAGGACATCATGTCTACTGGTTAGCTGGTAAAGCAAATATATTTTATAAGGGAAGCTGGGAAGGTTCAAAGGTAACACATATCTATCCTCTGCAGGATTTAAATTAGATCTTTGTCACCAAGATTTGTATAAATTTTCATTCATGTGGGAGATTGTTGGAAATTTGAATCAAATTTAGAATTTGAATAAAAATTATGTTTCATGAATGTGGGGAGTGTCTTTTGGCTCTCCACATTTTTGAGTTAGTTGCGGCTCATTATTGTGGAAGTGTTTTTTGAATGATTTTTCACATTCTTGAGTTAATTGAATGTTTTTGGCTGTTCATATTCTTGAGTTAATGAAAAGATTAATTGAGTTAATTAATCTTGTATGACTCTTGGTGTGCATTTTGGGGCTTATAAATAGTGTGTTCATTTTCTCATTTTCAAATACATGTAAATGATTTTTACAAACACTCTATATCTATTTCAAATTCTCTTGCATTTCATATTGTTAACTTTCCATTTGGCCTCTATTAAATTTCGATGATAAAGTGAAGGTATGTTTTCAGTTCGCCGTAACAGTGCATCGTGCTAAATCATTGCTGGTTATTCTATTGTATCCTGGGAAACAGACGTCCAAAACGATCCTCGAAACACATATAGGATAAAACGATTCTGTTTTAAGGACATTGTACTTCGTACATGCCTCGATTTGATTTATTTTAAGCTGTACTCTACTGTATTTTCTTTACCATTTAGTTCACTGATTTTTACGAATATTCGTTGTATTTTATCATTCGATATATTATACCACAATATTGATAATCTTTCTTTTTTGAACTAATTTTTCAAGATGAGTAACGTCGAAGCTTTAATCCAATCTGACATTTTCATATCTAATGATAACATACTTTTCTTCCCATGCTTAAGAGAAAAAAAGAAAATGCAGCAGTATCATCCATGACCTCCCTCGACACCTTTTGCTGCTAAAGACAACTGAATAAACAGTATTCTTCGTACAAAAACTATTTCGAAGTAAAAAGGAACAGAAGACGCACGACAAAGAAATCCGTAGTCACATTGACATGTACGGAAGAACCAAATCAATGCCTTGCTAAGACAAATAGAGATTAAAAATAATAATTAATGAAATGAATCCGATTTAGAAATAAGGAATAGGGAAGAGCTAGCAAACATACACGATCCACCAGCAAAGCCTCGTTTATTTGGGAACTGGTAACCAACAAAAAAACAAAAAACGAAAAGGAAAAGTGAAATTCACCTTCATGGCCGCTGCCAAAACCTTCACGATATTTTGTTTTTTTCTCCTTTCTTTTTCTTCGGGATGATTTATGGTTTTAAAATAGGAGGACGAAAGGGGGGATGCAGAAGAAGAAAGTTTTTCAATTGAAACATGGAGGACGGGAGGGGGAAGTTACTTTTGGGAAAAAATTAAAAAAAGATTGTGAGATTACCTTTAATAAATCAATCTCAGAATCTGGAAAAAAAATTAAAAAATCCTCAGTTTGGCTTGTAATATTTACATTTACATACCAATCTTCCTGCACATTGCACATATGCGAACATACATATATGTAAAAGTAAATCGAAAAAATTTAAGCAATGTGCGAATTGTCGCAGTAGAAATCAGAAATGCCAGAAGCCAACCACAGCCTCTCGTTGAAAGCCTCCTGCATATCCTCCGGGATAAACTGCGTGCGGCACAGGGGGCACGTCTTCTGGTCGTGGTCCATCCAACTGTCCACGCAGCTCCGGTGGAATATGTGCCTGCAATTCGTCAGCCGTCGGATCTCATCTTCCCCGCTGAATTCGTACAGGCACACCGCGCAGTTCTCCGGCGAGTCCATCTCCGCCAAATCGGAGAACAATACCACCGGTAGAAGCTCCCGTATCAGCGCCGCCGACACTGATATGGGCTCCGACCCGGATTCCTCACGGGCGGGAACCAACACCAATTCGGGCTCCAGGAAATCCCCGAGCCCAAAGAAAGTGAAAGAAGCATACAAAGATTTCCGAATGAATCCCAGAAGACTCAGTACGCAGAACAGTAACTTGGGGGAAAAAAATTCAGTATACCCCATCGGAAACCCCATTCTCCGCCGCCCAAAATCTCACTTGAACTCTGTACAATTTAAGTGTAGGTTTTGAGTAGAAAAGTTGAAGATGAGGGGGTGGGTTATATAGAGGGAGGTGGGCATGTGAAATGACGAAAAATGGGTCTGCTGAAAATAATAAATGACAATCAAGGGACATGAGAGTGCGGGCGGGGTGTATCTCCTGTCCCCCACCACACAATACCTACTTTATTGTACTCACACACAACAACATATGTATTTTTTTTTTCCTTTCAGAAAATAGTCCTCTAATTTAGCTTTTTCTCGTCTAATTTGTCAAAAGTTTTGTTTTGATCATGTAAATTTATTTGTTGCTAGTTCGTAGTCATATACGGAACATGTTGATACGACACTGAAAAATGCTGACGTAACCTAAAAAATTGATGATGTATTTGATTTCATGTCAACACTTCCGTGAAATAAGATTAACAACAAAAACAAAAAATACAGAACTAAAATTTTGACAAGTTACTGAATTTCAATGTACATATGTTGCGTGAGCGTATATTTATATATAAATATTTATTTTATTATACTTTTTAATAATAATATATAATTAATTTAATTTGAGTGAAAGGAAAAAAAAAATGTAAATATTGAAATATTTATAAGTATGTATTAAGAGCCTCATGAATATTTAGCCAAAAACATCCAATAAATTAAAATAAATGCGACGTCCGGTGTTTTTACAATTTTTTTCTCCAAAATATTGAATTGCAATATTCTTTTCATATTATATTATACATACGTTTGACGTTTGAAAAAATATTAAATTTCTCCAAAATCAAAATCATATTATGGAAATTTATCATGATTCGACAATACCAATCCACATGACGAGTCGTGAATGTATTCTTTTTATAAATGAATACTCACAGTCGTCTTGTCGTTATGAATTTAAGTAGCTCGAGTTTCATTTTCTAATGAAAGGTGACATACCACTAACGATAATTTGAATAATAATTTAGTGTTGAATCGGAGCTGGATACAACTATTAAATTCTGCGATTTCTGTTTTCGTTAATTTATTGAATCAATACATGCACGAACATTTAATATCAATCATTAATCCACTTAAATTTTGATTAACCTACGTGATAAATTAAGATGAAATTGCATTTTTTTTTGGGTGAAAAAGCATATTAATTACTTTATAATTAATTATCTTATGAGTTTACATGGTATACAATCAAAATTTTTGACACATTTAGGTTCGTATGGGCAACTGATTTGGAATCATTTTAGATCGAGTATTTAATATTGTTCGGGTTGTTGAATGATTTAAAATATTATATTTGAGTTGTTATCATCAGCTACAGCTCAAACGACAAGCGTTCGATCTTACATGACTTGTACACATTTATTATGCCTCTTGATATATGCAATAATTTCCTCTTCAAAAAAGTTAAAGTATGATCAAGCACTTACCTATAATTTATTAAAAAATTATAGTAAGTTGTATCTTGTCACTCTAATATTTTAAATCATTTAATAACACAAATAACACGTATCAATCACTCTTTAAGGAGAGACAATAGACATTATAAATTTGTATGATAATGAACTAATCATTTTTTTTCATGTGTGTGTATATATATATATTTGAAAGTAAATAAAATTAATGAATATATGTGATCAATCGGTGACGACTACCCCTACATCCACGCTAACCTTAATTCTGTCTTGATAGGCCAAAGGCACCATGTCCCACGAATATTATTTAAAGTAGCCATTTAGATCAAGCATTATATAAATATTTTAATAATGATTTCTCCGTGGGGTTTAGTTTTTTAGCATGAAAACAATATTTTGCTAGTGGGATTTGATCCGAATGGATGCTATCTTTATTTCTTGAATTTTTGAAATAAATGTATTTTTTTAAAACCAATTTTTATTTTCAGATTACTAATATTTTTGCCCGGATATTTTTTTTAAAATATATTTATCTATGATAGATGATTATTTGAACTAATCCAATGGTAGAATCATCCAAATAATTAAAATGAATTTAAACATTTTTATATTAGCTCAGGGGTCACTTACCAAAAATAATTATGTGTTATGGATTGTCTATTAAGTTAAACTCAAAATTAAAGTGATCAATTAATATTTTTGCTATTGGACTTTCATGTATCTAATAGGTTGTTGACCTATAATATTATGATTTCATATACGCTTCCATTTAAGTTTTCAGTCAAATTCTTAATGATTTAGCATAATAGATTACGTGGTTATATAGATTTTCACGTACAAGTATATCATTCTTTTCATAAGTTTTTCGCATTTTAATAGAAGTTGGCATAAACTAATCCAAGAGCCAAATTTTCAGCACATCATTAAAAAGTAACTCTCAAGTTGTAACATAGATAAATCCGATATCGTATATTAAATCTTATAATAATTAAATTTGGTAGTGAGGATTTCGTCCTGCCTCGAATTCATAAACTGTGCTCAAGCCTAAAATATTCCAGCTATGCAAAAAATTTCTAACGCGAAAAGATTCATGATGAGGGGGACCAAATGAAATAGTAAAATAATTTCAAGAGAATCCATCAGTTTTTCTAAAAAAAATATGTCGATCAATCAATACGCGAATTAATTAAACACGAGCATGCATTCCTCATACCCGCCTTCTAACTCGCCACTGCCCGAAAAATCTCCGCTTGGGTCTCTTTTGACGTTAGAGCTGTAAAAATGAGTTAGGCTTGCCGGATATATTGGTCTACCACACTTTTCAAATTAGACGGTCTGAGAGTTGATAATTTTTCAACCTACCAAATAACTGGTTATGACAGTTTGCATCCCGATCCATCTACTATAGATAAAAACCGACTATTGTCTTTATTTCCAAACATGTGTGTATATGAATGCATCACATGTGGGTTTCTCTTCGATCATAATGCGATGGCACAATTGATTTTTTAGTATTTTGATTTAATTCTTCCAATTGTGTAATTTCGAGGACACTTCATGAAAAATCAGTGAAACTTGTGAGATAATCAAATTAATAAAATTTGTTATCTAATAAAATATTACCTTACAAAAATGTAATAGTTTTTGCCTTGAAAAGGAATAAAAACAAAGGTTAAATTTAATTTGGGCTAATTTCGTCAACATCCTTGTAAAAATTTCTTTTTAAAAAACACCCTACGTAAAATTAATAACATTTTAGACCATTGTTTTTTTTTAAAAAATTAGCCATGTGTTTGATTTTTAAAATAAAAGAAAGATTTATTAGCTTATTAATTTTTTAGGTGATTTTAAGACTTTTCACATGAGGTTGGTGCAATTAGTCCAATTTAATATGTATAAATAAGATAGTTCAAATTATATAAATTAAGTAGTTTATGTCTACTCCACAAAGTTAAAATTTTACATTTCTTCGTTCGATTTCGGAACTAGGTCGAACTATTAATATTTAATTTCGACAATGTCCGATGAAAGTTTTGTAACCGAAATCATGAAAACTTGGCATCGGGACTAATTTTTAGAGATGATTTCGAATTGAATATGATCGGATCTAACTTTGGTTTACCCTCCATGTTATAAAGACCTAAGGAAAAAAAGAAGAAGATACTTTATTCTCTTTTGATTTGGATTTGTGGTTTCCTTTTTGACTCGTGATTTGGAGTTTCCCCTTTAAAGGTTGTCTACATCTAATCTAGCTTTTCGAACTTGATAGGTTTTTGGAGCACAAAGAGATTTTAATGATGTAATATGTCCTCTTTTTCCCTCCACAAAACCCTCTCCGAACTTTCCCGAGGCTTTTTATCTTGTTGCCCTAATTTCTAATCCATCATATTTCACCTGGTTTTCTAATTGTAACCATATTAATGAAAAAAAACACACTAATCAAGGGTTTTTTTTTAAATCATGGAGAAAGTACTAAATTACGAAATCGAAAATCCTTACACAAAATTTAAGAATGTATTACATAAAGACTTTAATATTCTTTTTCGAAGGAATACAACGACGATTTGGATCGCGTCTATCATCAATACTAATAAATATAGTACAACCAACAGAAATTTAATTACATGAAAGAAGATTTAATTAAAGTAATGTTAATTTTAGCAAACTACAGACTTTATTAGAATGATATACATGCAGATCAATTAATTTCATGAATATTAAATCAAAACCTTCGTCGTTTAACCAAGTTGTCAATTAGTCAGCATCTTATAATTAATATGCCAATCGATGCGAGGCGTGACCTAACAGAAAATATAGTCGGATTTTATTTTTCTTCGGACAATAATGAAAGAACATTCAACGAGAGCCCTTCACCCCGCATATTCATCCATCTTTATTTTCTGTTGGAATGTAAATGGCTAGCTTGAATGGCTAATGATCTTATTTAGCAATGCTGGCTACTTTTGATCATAATTAAGTTGTCTGCCTATTATTTATTTTCTCCCCGTTGTTTAATATCAACAATTGATAATTGACTCAACAATAATTAATTGGAAAAATTTATCTGCAACAGTTTTGTCATATTAACGTGTCCTGTTTTCTAGATTTTTTGTATTTAAAAAACTGTCACACCAATAAAAAAAAAATAAAAATAAAAAACTGTTCACGCCATTTATAGAATTAAAGAGGTGGTATGGACTTTTGGGCTGTGATGTGCGCTAATGGGCTTTTCTTTTTGGGTCCAAAAATGAATGCTTGATAAACAATATTCATAAAATTAGTGCTTACCTAGAAATTGTTTGGGGTTCTATTTGCTACTTCAAGCCGAATCCCGATACACAAATTAACGGAGGACCAAAGCCCGCGATGACATTTATTATTATTTTGGTGGATGAGAGGGATCAACGATATTAAAAGATTACAAAATATATATGAAATTTTTGAAACTAACAATCCCAAGGAAGTCACGTCTACTTAAAATACTCGATAGACCTTGTTGATTTTCCTAACATAAACGAGACGATCAAGAGCTCGATCAGATCGCCTTCTCCGAAAATGCGATACAAATCCACGGTAGCATCATATTTGACGATGACAAATAAATTACTTATGGAAATCTTACCTTTATACGTTAATCGCTAAAATATGTATAGCTGGTTTTTAATGAAGAAAATTAAACAAAATAAAGCACATTTCAATCCAGGCCAGGAAGCTTAAATTGAATTTATTGGACAAAGGAATCTACGTGGGCTGGGTGACAGACAGCCTGACCCAAAGGAAATTCTGGTTTCAATTTTGATCTCCTCTTCGTGACATGATTATGACTAAATAAATTTTATATTTAACTAATCTCCCTTTCCTTTTAATTTCATTGTCTTAATGTAGCTATTACTTATAATCTTATCAATTTTTTATTCATTTACTAATTTCCCTTCTTTTTTTGCTTTTGTTTTTTCTTCCCATAACAAAGAAAAACTTCACTAAATAACAAACAAAACTAAAAATCTGCACAAGCCTAGTTTTGCAACTGACGCTATTTATGTATGCGTTTGTATATTATATTGTAAGACTATTTACCGCTTTATTAAAAGTTATCGTTGATGGTAATATTGCGACTCAAATATTTTAAATTGTGCACAAGCTAAAGCTACAAGTTTCGATTGCTCTATACAACATACACAATAATTACATCTCGACAATCCTCACTCACTAAATTGCACTCGTTGTAATTCCATAGGAATTGAACCCGTGGTTGTGGCTCTGATAACAATGGTAGGACCGACCACTATTATTTTTATCAAAAGTTATAGCTTTTGGTAATGGTACAACTCAAATATTTTAAATTGTACAACAGTCAAACATCATATTTCGATTACCTTATCCAGCAAACCAGTTATCACATCCCTACATCTATATATATAATTTGATTAAATTATATGATAAAAAAGACAAAAGATATGTCGATTATTCAGAGGTTGGGTGCATGCTAGAAAAAAATAATTACCATAGATATGACAATTTGTAACGGCATTGTTGCAACCTGGAATGTTTGCCCAGGTCATTGCAAGTGTCCCGAGAGAAACGATTATATATATATATATGTATATATATATATATATATGTATGTATATATATATATGTATGTATGTATGTATGGTAAGTAAATAAATTAAGAATAGGTATCTTGTGAGACGATCTCACGAATCTTTACATGTGAGACGAGTCAACCCTACCGATATTCACAATAATAAGTAATATTTTTAGCATAAAAAAATAATATTTTTTCATGGATGACCAAAATAAGAGATCCGTCTCACAAAATATGATCCATGAGACCGTCTCATATAATTTTTTGTCATAAATTTAATGCGAAGAAAAACATTATTATCAGTCAATCGACAATATTATGATCCCCGAGAGAAACCTTACCATCACAAAATGCGTAAAGGAAAACAAAGTCAGACGATACTTTGTTTTAATCCCAAATAATAATGATTAACTAATACTCCCTAAAATATTAAATTGAATAAATCTAATTGCTAACTTCCAAAACTCAATTTTTTTAAAAAATAAGATAATGTTTATGGTTTGTCCGTTACAGAAAACCTCGAAATGTTTCAAAGAAACTGCTTCTGATTAACCAAAAAGATCATTTTCATTAATTTAATTAAACCTAAGTTTAAAATTAATTTATTTGGACGTACTTGTAAATATTTTCCCAAGGTCAGCAAATCAAACTGTACGCCAACAGGGATTTCAACAATGATAAAAAAAATCACAAGGAAAATTTAATTTTACAAAGACATTTTATGAGCCGCCGTACGTTATTGTCATTACCAAATACTATCTATTTGGATTTGTAATAAAGCCTAACCGACAAAAAAATTTCTCATCTAAACTAATCAAGTCTTGTGAAATCAATTAAATTTTTATAACAATATTAGCTTATTATTTTTAATAAATAATATATAGTGAGTGTGAGTAACTGATGGGTTAATTTATATTATAACAAAATTCAATGAAATACAAATTTCTTGGCTAATCAATGAATATAATTCACTTATATTTGATGTGGGACCCATATTAATATAATTCCTAATTATAGGAATTATATATGGAGTAAGTCTCTTGTGGGACGGTCTCACGAATCTTTACCGATATTCACAATAAAAAGTAATAATCTTAGCATAAAAAGTAATATTTTTCATGGATGATCCAAATAAGAGATCCGTCTCACAAAATAAGATCTGTGAGACCGTCTCATACAAGTTTTTGTCATTAGTCTAATGTCAATCAATTTGAATTAGAAAAGTAATTAATCACAGAAGACATTTCAACTTAGAAAAGCCACCAACCAAGACATTACTAAATTTATGTGCATGGATGTACGTGGGACACGAGTCATTTACACAATCAACAAAGATTAATTAGTTTAAATTTCATAATTAATTTTCAACCTACAAATCATTATAATAATTCGCTCAAAAATATTAATCAATATCACTCCAAATTAACATTGAAATTGATGTCGAGATAACCACTTTTGGTACTTGGTGAAAAAAATTAATTAAGCAAACAATTGTTTATTTGTGAGTTGTACGTGAACTAATTAACATATTTGATTTAATATATCGAATCCAATATTATCAACTTCCCTATCTCTTATAAAATCCTTATTTGAATATATTGGAAAAAAAATAAAATATTTGTGGGAATCAAAGTTTGGGGAATATGGACCGATATGCTATTACATGTAACTTGTTCTGATATTCATTCACAATTATGCGGACAAATTGCTAATGTCGCTCTCAAAAATTGACGAAATTATTAAAATTCAACAAACAAACAATTTCAGAATTTCAGAAGTCCCCATTTCATCAAACTACCAATGGTCATTACACACTACAAGAAAATTCAGAATCAACAACACATATACGACAACGGTTTTAGTTAAAACCGTTGTCGTAGATAATTTTTTAACAACGGTTTTAGTTAAAACCGTTGTCGTAGATAATTTTTTAAGTAAAAGACAACGGTTTTTATGAAGGTCAAAGACAACGGTTTTTAGGGTCAATAACAACGGTTCTGTAAAACCGTTGTTTCTGAACGTTTATGACAACGGTTTCATGAACCGTTGTCTATTAGCATGTTTTTAGAGTAAAACACAACGTAATTTAGCGACGATTTTAGTAAAACCGTCGCTAATTTTAGCGACTGTTTTACCTATATCGTCGCTTATTTCAAATTAGCGACGGTTACATATAAACCGTCGCTAAAGTTAGCAACAATATAATGAGCTAAACATTTACTCACAATTTTTTCAAAATTTATAATTTGTTTTAAATGAGTTTTGTAACTTGCAGAACGAGTAAAATCTTGCTAAGTTTTGAAAAGTTGTCGTTAAGAGTTTCAGTAGATAATGTGTAAGTCATATTGAAGTGGGTGTTTATAACTGTTGCAAAAACAAAAATCTTTTAGTGAAAATATTTTTGAAAAGGGAAAAATGGAAGACATAGAAGATATTCATCATTCGAACTTTGATAAACAACTTTTTTTTATTTACTTTTAATTGTATTTTTCCTTTGTTGATTTGTCGTTTGTGGTTTGCTGATTTATTTTCGTTCGCAAAGTCCGGCTGTAATTTTTCTGCAATGACTCTGTCTACTGAACTTTGAAGGTCGAGATTTGATTTCGACTATTAACATCAGTTGAGATCGCTGTTTTTCAAAAGAAAAAAAATTTATGAAGTATTTATTCACTCTTTCTACACTTCCACCGATTCCGAAATAATTTTCTTTGGATGTTGGCCAATTCTTAGATAAGTCGAACATAGGCTGCATTTGGATCAAATAATTTCTTTGACAATATGAATAATCACATTAAATTGAAAGAATATGCTGAATTTGAAATTATTTTGATAACATTTTGCCACATAAAAACAATATAGTTGAAATTCACGATTTCAAATAAATAATTGAAAATAACACTCAAGTTATTGTGAGATCTAGCTTGATCTGCTTTTTATGAGATGACATATTGAATTTTAAAAAATTCCATGCAGATACTATAATAAATTTAAAGGAGTAGAAAATTAGAAGTCAACTTAATATATACTATCTATAATTACATATTTATTAAAACAGTGGCTTCTATAAAAATTCAATTGATTTCATAGAACTTTAATGAACAATATAATTATAGTCTCACTACATATAAAGCAAGATGACCTTATTGCTGAAACATAATTAAAAAAAAAAAAAAAAACTCAGTCCTATTTTAAAGGGGGGAAATATTGGTAATTAATTTTCAATTTATTTCAAATAATTCATCACTTTTAAAATTTATTTTAATACACTATAAAATTTTTATTATTAATTTAGGATTGTAAAATATTATTTTACACAAACAACGCGTGTGCTATGTGCTAACATGCGAGTTTATAGGTAATTAGAGAAGGATAAGATTTTGAATTTAAACGAAGCATAATGACAAGAATGATTCATATATACTTCATACACATAAGGCAAAAGCTTGTATGAGACGGTCTTACGGATCGTATTTTGTAAGACGGATATCTTATTTGGGTCATCCATGAAAAAATATTACTTTTTATGCTAAGAGTATTACTTTTTATTGTGAATATCAGTAGGGTTGACCCGTCTCACAGATAAAGATTCGTGAGACCGTCTCACAAGAGAACTACTTCATACATAATTAGGTCGAACTAATTAATTTGTGGCTAAGACTCCTGTGAAACAGACTTTATGGTCTTTAAACTATTTATTCAAATGATAATATTTCAAAGTAATTAATGTATATTAGAATTGGAAATTTAGAATTTAAAAAGTCATAAATCTGGAAAA
The DNA here is from genome assembly GCF_025594145.1 of Primulina tabacum. Classification (NCBI taxonomy): domain Eukaryota; kingdom Viridiplantae; phylum Streptophyta; class Magnoliopsida; order Lamiales; family Gesneriaceae; genus Primulina; species Primulina tabacum. The sequence continues at coordinate 1,665,446 of NC_134554.1, read as the reverse complement.
TAAATATCCGTGGGACAGACTGTTGACGTGAGACCAAATCATTAAAATAAAAAATATCGTAATTTCTTTTATTCGTTCAAGCTAAATATTTTAATAAGAATTAAAATATTTTCACAAGCTCTATTATTTAAGTATATGAAAACATGCTTTGTGAAAGTTACTTGGATTAAATTAAATTACACTTTTTTCATACCAAATTAGATGTCATATCGTTAAAATTAATTACTAAAATCAAATTTTAACCTAATAACTTACATTTTTAACATATGATATTCAAATTCAAGCTTGATCGATGCTCGAAAAATCGATTTTTCTCGAACTTAAAGTTATTCCAGAAACAACTCTTTAACAAATTCAAACTCTTTTTAAAAAAAATTGAAGATGGGTACATACGTGTGTGTGTGTATATATATATATATATATATATATATGATATGATATTCAAATTCAAGCTTGATCGATGCTCGAAAAATCGATTTTTCTCGAACTTAAAGTTATTCCAGAAACAACTCTTTAACAAATTCAAACTCCTTTTTAAAAAAATTGAAGATGGGTACATACGTGGTTGGCAAGCTGTTTACGAACATGAGGTCGTAATTAATATATTGTCCGAATCTAGACTTCCAAATATATAGCATTCACATGCTCTATGTAACCTGAAATCGATCACATTTTATATTTCATAAGTAGAAATCATTGGAATTCATTATTCGATTCCCATTGGTCCAATTTAACTTTATTACACTTACCAAAAGCTGAGTTTAATTACCATTGGTCGCAGTTATTTGAGGGACATTTATATAATTATTATATTATGGTTTCGGAATTTAATTTTTGTTCATAGGCACGTAGAATTTGGTGGTTGGGGGGGGGGGGGGGGGGGGGTCGCTTTTCGTGATATTTCATTTGCATAAATAAATACACAAATTAAAGGACCACTCTGCGGTATATTTAAAAGGCAGTATAGGCATCTGTTTAACCAAACTGGCTACACATATGCAAGTTTCGATGAATTGCTCAAAAATGTATGTTGTTATTTGACTATTCACGGTTTTTTGTCTCGCCCACAAAAAATCCCATTTTAAATTAATTTATTATTACATAAATATATAATATAGTTCATAAATTAATTTAATGTATACAGTTTAGTTTTTTTGAAAGAAATTAAATTTTTTTTGTTAAAAAAGAATGTATAAACCTTTTCATTTGCTTGATAATAACGACCGGTGCCTGAGTGCTTATTGTCCACGTAGTATAAAGTTACCAAGCATAAAAAGACAAAGCTTTTTCGGGCTGACATCATCACACCTAATTCACACATTCATGTACACACACACACGCGTATATCAAATTTTCCACTCACACACAGACACCCATGTGTGTGTGTGTGTGTGTGTGTGTGTGGGGTAGGGCACGTAGGAGAGGAGAGAAATGGTAGGCGACGGAGAAAGCTTTGGTTTGCAGGACCACCTCCCCTTTGCAAGACAAAATTTTAAAAAAAGTTGTGTATGAATTCAACTTCTAAAAGAGGCCCACGCACGTGAATTGCGCGTGGTCGCACCACCACTATTCTCTCCATAGTCCCCCCTATGACATATTCTCTTTTATATATATACATATATCGAAATTTATTTATTTTTACAATGTAAAAATTATTTGTATGTAAATGCGATTAGGCAGACTGATGAGTTTTAATTTGGAATCCGTCTAATTAAAACTCATTTATCATTTCTAGTTAAATGTTGAGCCAACGCCAAACCCTAATTGTACGTTAATTATATTTATTGGGTTTTAATGTAGAACATGCACGGTTTGAAGGCGCACGCTTGCTTAATCTATGATTTTTTTAAAAAAAATATATTACTATTTTCATGCAAAAAGTTTTTAAATGTCTTTTTTTTTTAATCGAAGGGCGACTATAAATATATACGTGCTATTTTAAAATCGCTTAATTGATACATACAAGTGCTTTAGAGAGAAAAATACAGTCGAAGGATAACTATACACGGTCTGGGACCGATTTACGGGAAAACTCCCTATTGCATTAACAAGGATTATATTTATGTATAATTTAGTCAAATCAGAACATAAATAATCGTAGAAGTCGAGAAATTAATTAAAAGATATTAAAAGGAAAGAAAGAAATAAGATGGTCCCAATTTAAGAGGACGAGGAAGAGGAAAGAAAAGAAAAAAAGAGGAGAAAAGATTGGTGGAAGGCTTTAATAGAATGGTTTTAATTAGAATGAGTTGGGGTAGATTGGACCACTCATCCATCACGCCCCTCACAGGCCCTATTACAGGGAACATTTTGCACAACACAATATTGGCATCTAATTCCCATTATTATTATTTTTCTTATATCTTTCTCTTCTTCATCTTCTTATCTTTCTGGCACCTAAAAATTTTCTTTACTGTTGTATTGAATTTTGATCAGATTATTAGCTAGCCCCACCCCACCAGTCACAGCAATAACCCATATCTGAAAAAGCCTGCTGCGTCTATAGTTTAGCTTCAGTTCTGGGGATTCGTATCGCACCTTTCAAAGAAACTTGACCTATCGTGCATGATAACGCTTTTTACCTGATAATTTGACCTCTTCGAATATATAGTCTGGTTTTCGCTGAAAGCCTGATTCTTGTGTTATTTTTTTAAATCAGAGGTATTTAAATAAGAAAGGGTGGATTAGGGGGTTAGTTTATTAAATAAACTTGTGGGAACTCTATTTTGTATTTTATGTGTGTGTGTATATATATATATATATATATATATATATTGACCCACTATTTTCTTTAAGAGAGAGGGGAAAAGAAATCATACGGGAGGATGAATTAATGTAAGTATGAGTTTTCTTTTTCCATCTGTGATGTTCAGAGAGATGTGTGTGTTTTTTTTCTTATTCTGTTTGGTTTCAAGGCTTGGCCTTTCTAGCTGGGTTATTAAGCGTACATCTCTGATAAAAGAAGAACAAAAGCGAGGCCCATTTGTTTGCTTTGCTTTGCTTCTCACCCACCATTATCTATATCTTTTTCTCTCTTCTTTAAAGTTGTTTATTATTGTTACACCACACAAGATTCACCCCCCACCACCTCCATATATGGTTACCCTAAACATATGAACATAGTATGCTCTTCCATTTATAGAAATCTTACTGTTTCCAAACACAAAAGTATGTGTGTACTCAAGCTTTCTTGATCTTTCGGTTAGACTCTTGTTTTCTTATTAGTGGGTTGGATCTTGATTGGTTTTTCAGATGACTCAAGTGGAGTTTTTAAGGGCCTGAATCAAGAGTTTTGAAGAATAAAAGAAAGGGAAGATCACCAAGATCTTCATATACAGTAATATAGCTTTTGTATGGCTGGTTCGTCAACTGGATATTGCTATTCTGATTCATCTTCAAGTGGGAACCCAAATATGCAGACTCCTCAACATGTAATGAGCCAGTTGCAGACTTTTGAGTCCAATTCAGAGATCTACAATTTAACTGCAGGAATGGAGATGATAGGGTTTCCTTCGAAGAATCTGCCCCAAGAAAATAGCAGCTCGTTTTTGTGGAAAGGGTTCTTCAACAAGCCTGGAAACCACACCAGTTCATCTTCTTCGAAAGTGATAAACGAGCCCAGCTCAAGTGAATTTTACCAGCATGATTTAGCTGGGATTTCTGATATAACAATGAATATTCCACCAGATTCTTACCACCAGAACAGATTGATGGTAGATGATTCAAATTTGAGATGTGTTTTTCCTTGTGAAGGTAATGAAAGGCCAAGCCAAGGTCTTTCACTTTCTTTGAGTTCATCTAATCCTTCCACTATCGGGATTCAATCTTTTGAACTCAGACAACAAGATGATCTGAGATTTGGCCCGTCAAGTTCTAGGTCGGTTAACGTTCAGAACCAGTCAGATTCGATGCCAGGGTTGGTCCATTTTGGGCATTCGAAGTTCATGGGGCCGGCTCAGGAGCTTCTGAATGAGTTTTGTAATCTTGAGACAAAGCAAAATGATGAAAATTCAAAGAAAAAGTTGCAGAAAAATGGCGATTTTCATGATGATGAAAGTGTCATTAAAAGCCAATCACTTTACTCTCTTGACCTTTTGGAGTTGCAGAAAAGAAAAGCCAAGTTGCTTCATATGCTGGAAGAGGTATATCTGTGTATATCTTTCTTTAAAGATTTTTTTTTTCAATTTTTTTGCAATATTTGATAACTGATATTTAAATCTGAACTAACTACGTGAATGGAGACTCTCTTTCATTAATGCCCACATGGTGACAAATCCGGAGTTCCATTTAATTGTAGAACCATCCACTCTTGTTCAGCTTTCCGGCCTTTATCTCTGGTGTAAAGTAACCTTAAACTTCAAGAAAAGTTGCAACTTTGGCCTCTTTGCTATGATTTGTTTTTACACTTTTTCCTGTTTTATGTATAGGTGGATAAAAGGTATGAGCACTACTGTGATCAGATGAAGGCTGTGGTATCATCTTTCGAATCTGTAGCCGGAAATGGCGCTGCCACGGTGTACTCGGCCTTGGCCTCAAGGGCTATGTCGAGGCACTTTAGATGCTTAAGAGATGGAATTGTGAGCCAAATTAAGGCCACAAAAAAGGCAATGGGAGACAAAGATACTGCCGCTCCAGGAACTAGCAAAGGAGAAACACCAAGATTACGATTTATTGATCAATCTTTGAGGCAACATCGGCAATTCCAACAAATGAGCATGATGGAAAGTCATCCATGGAGACCGCAACGAGGCCTACCCGAAAGATCGGTTTCTGTTCTCCGTGCTTGGCTTTTCGAGCACTTCCTTCACCCGTAATTTACTCTTCTTTAACAAATTCAAATTTAAGATCGTGAATTGTAAAAGTTAGTACTACAGTTAATCCTGTTATATATGCGTAACTGTTCCATACAGATTCTCGAACAGAAAGAAAACATCCCACTTTCTGTTTTAGAATTCTCAGGTTCTTGTTTCTTGTTTCAAATCATTAGTTTGCAGACGCAAGCCGGTGCATGGTTAATTTGTTATTTTCTATTCACCACCATTAAGAATATTCCATCACTTCATTTTTGTATTAGTGTACATAGGTAGCTCCGATGTCCATGTATTTCTTCTTTGTTTTTATGGAATTTTCTTGGATCTTTCTGTTATAGTTTGTGGATTTGATTCTACCTCAACCTCCATAGGACCCCATCTCCCCCTCTCACTCTCATCCACTCATGTTTTTCATATCTTTCTTCTCAAAAGTAAACAAGTGCAAACTCACATGCCATGAAAGAAATATGTCATCAAATGTATCGAAATTAATTTCATGGATGCTAGCTAAGCTGATTTTTCTTGAAATTTTGCAGGTATCCAAGTGATGTAGATAAACATATTTTAGCCCGCCAAACAGGCCTTTCAAGAAGCCAGGCAAGTCCCTTTTTAACCTAAAGTTATTTTATTAAATCTATGAATTTATTTATACGTACAATCAACTAAACGTATCTTCATTAAATAAAGCACCAAGATTAAATTATCCAATGAAGATTATTTTATTTAATTATTTTTTTGTCATTACACTAGGACTCATTACAAACCTTATTTTTCAAATAATCACCAAGCGACATGAAAGATGTAGCCGCTATACTCTCCTCCATATACTAATCGATTTTCCAGAAGATGCCTTATTATATAAAACTTTCTAAATATTCAGATCTTTGATAAATGATAAATATTAATTCAGAAAATTTTCAAAAATTACTAATTTTGTCTTACTGCAGGTTTCAAATTGGTTCATCAATGCAAGAGTGAGGCTATGGAAACCCATGGTGGAGGAAATGTACTTAGAAGAGCTGAAAGAGCGAGATGGAGTGGGAGCTTTAGAGGTTACAAATCTTGATGAAAACGAAAGGCTGCAGAATCAAAATCTTTCCATAAACGAAAATGATCAAAAGCCAACACAGGATCAATTAGTACGAATCGATTCGGAATGTCTATCTTCCATAATCAACAATCCTGAGAAAAACAACGGCAAAAAGAACAGAACCCTCCGAAACGAACTGCAAAACCAGGCTTTCGGCAGAGTAGCGGGAGACTCATATGGTGCCATGGAACTTGACTTCTCATCATCATACACTCACCATGCAGCAGCCACCGGCTCTTATGTCGAGAACGCCTGTGTTCCCAGCTACGCAGCTGGCGGAGGCGGGGTGTCCTTGACATTGGGATTGCAGCAACATGGTGGGGTGAGTTTATCATTCTCCCCGACGTCCCAAAATTCGATCTTTTACCCTAGAGATCACATGGAAGATTGCCAAACTGTCCAGTACTCACTTTTGGATAGCGAGAGCCAGACGTTGCCGTACAGGAATTTGATGGGTGCACAGTTGCTGCATGATTTGGCTGGATAAGTTTTCTTTTTCCAGAAAATTTTAGAAAAGGGATAAAAAAAATCAAGAAAGTTTGTATTTTGTCGGTGAAGTTATTTTTGCCGAGTGTTTCAAGAACATGTGGTATACATAAAATATTGGGTTATATAGGTTAATGATATTTATGTGCAATTTGGTGTTCGCCATAAATGAATTAATCTGCTTGAGTTTCTTGCATTTTTTCATGGATTATACCGCTTTTTTCATTCATTTAATTGTGAATTTCGTTAAATCTACCATATTGAATCTAATAAAAACCTTTTTAGTCACAAAAATTGGGTTTAGTTCAACTTCCCTTGAGGACAATATTACTCTCACGATAAATCAAAAGATCATCATTGTGCTAAAAAAAAAAAATTATGTGGAGTCAAGCATGAACCCTCATATTTTAATCAATGATAGTGGTTGCTTTTGCAACGAAAGATAATACCTACACTGAAGCATTTCGTAATTAACCCAAAAATTATACGGGTCAATGTAAGAATATCTTTTTGTTCTTTTAATTGCTCTCTAATCTTGATGGAAACTTCTGTGGTTCTAATGTTCCAAATTTGTTGGGGCCATTATTAAGATTTTTTTTTGTTATTTTAGCTACGATTACATGAAAATTGCAAAGGATATCGACCCTCGATTTCGGGTTAGGACTTCTCATCTTACAAGTTACAAAAAATCATGATAATCTCATCATTGTGGTCCTCTACTTTCTTCCAAAGAATTTTATTGCTTTTCAAGAGTCAACAATGGGATAGTTTTTGCTACCATGAACTTTAATTTCTCCAAGAGATATGGTCTTTCTTAACTTATTTTACAAAATGTTGAATGAAAAGTTTATAAAAACAATCAGGAGGACCATTTTCTATTTTTTTTTTAAATTGTGAATTCAGCTCCTTTTGTTACTATTTTTTTAATGAAATTGTGTTTAATTTGATCATTAAGGAGATTGGTCCAAAAATATTGATAATAATAAATAACAAAAATGGGCTTAAAATATCAGATTAATTGTAAAAAAAAATTTTTTTTAATGTTTTCCACGCAACTCCTCTCCGGATGCCTACTTGAGGATAATTAAAGCTCAATAATGCGTTAATCATCAAATTTTCAGGGATCCCTACTAATTAGACCGTTAAGCGACTTCTCGTTGGCTAAAGATAATTGAAAACGATGCCAAATTTTGATATTTCAACCACCCTAATATATAGTCTATTTAGCTTAATTAATGGAATAACAAGTCATATATTATAATTTATATCAAATTTCATCCTATGTTTCGAACTGTATAAGATCGTGCTGAAAATCGATTTAGCTTTTAGCTAAGATCAGCTTTAGCTAAATCAGGTGGAACTGAAAAAATTAATTGAGTAAAGGTGTTTTTAGCTGTGTCAAACATTTATTCGTTATACATGAAAAACACGATATTTTGGGGAACACAAAAAATCTTACGAGATCGTCTCACGAGTCAATTTAGTGAGATAGAAATTCAACCTGGCTTGATCTATGAAAAAAATATTAATTTTTATGTTAAAAGTGTTATTAATTTTATATGGATTAGTTCAACCCTTGTCATTGATTTAAATATTTGAGACCGTCTTGTTCGATCAATTTTATTTATATGGGCTTATATGTGAATAATTATGTGTTGTGTGTTATCTATTAAGTTAAGCCCAAATTAAAGTGATCAACTAAGGTTTTGAATTATTGAGCTTTAGTGTATCTAATAGGTTGTGAGCCTTTAATGTGTAGAGATATAAGTGTAATTTCTGTTTTTATGATGAGCTAAAACAAAAATATCAGAAGATAATGATAAACATTATCTATATATATAAGTCATGGTCCCCAGATCTCGCGTTATCACGTTCCTATTCTATCTTTTATTAAGAAAATAGTTTTGAAAAGAAATTAAAGGATTCTATCAAGAAAAGAGCGCGTAGATTTGGAAGATCAAGACAGGTTTTAAAGAATTCAGAAATATGGCTTCAGGTACGCTTTCACTTAAGTTTTTCAGTCAAATTATTAATGATTTAGCATGATTAATTCTGTGTTTTATGGATTTTCCCCAACACGTCTGACATAAGACTTACTTTTTGTAAATACTTTCCCAGGTTTCTTTTTTAAAAAGAAAAAATTCCTGAACAAAAGACTTTTAGTTTCTTCTTTAAAAATCATGGACCATATCCTTTAATTTTTGATTGCTCGCTCGAGGGGATAGAAGATAACAATATAGGTTTAAAGGTCATGCTGAAGGGGACAAATGTATTAATGGGGTGTCCTATTGATGTGTTTACATTATTTATTCAATTGCCCAACACGTGATAAATAAGCACTGACGTTTTATTTATGATTTTCATAAACAAATTTTCCACTAAATACCCAAAAATCAAGGTTTCTCTTTTTTTTTTTCTTTTGGATTGTTTCCTTATAATTTATTACCTTTTCTTGCACTTTAAAATTTGTTTTTAATCCACTATATATATATATATATATATATTTTTTTTTACAATCTTAGTTATTTTTTGATATGACACAAATCTGGCTTGACGACGCTCCATTGAGGAAAAGATTAAAATTTTAAATACAGAATCGAAACTGAAATTTATGAATATCGACTATCAAAATTTAAAAAAAAAACAACAATAATAATAACCTAATGAAAATTTTCCCAAACTACTCGAGAGTCCCTAATCTACTCACGCCATAAGAGCTTGCATGTGCATATATCACACGCTATTTAATTCTGCAAAGCAATTCGTGGCTTGCTTGCCAGTTGCCTCAATTACACGAGTGGGGGAATACGGGTAGTTGAAAGGATAAAAATCATTGACTTGTTGGGCTGTACATGGGCCACATTAATATCTACTCGAGCCCACTTAGGGTACTGGCCCATGCATCCCACTCCAATTATTGATTTTTTTAATTTATCCGTCAACATAGAATATTAGAGGAGATTAATTAATTTCATTCGTCAAATGTTTCTGTTAAATATAACCAGCATATAGCTGCGTTTTGGATAATAATTTGTGTTATTTATCATCCTGGGTTGCTTCCCGAAATTTGCCGTGGAAACTTCGTTGATATCGATATTATGTAATTTTAAATTTCATACTTATAAACTAATTTTTTTTTTCTTATAATATATGGCATTTGCATCCCAAATGTTAAAGTCGAAAAAATTGTTGATGCAGTGACATAAACATTTTTTCGTTGTCAAATGTTGATGCCTGTGGGCTGATGCCAAAGGAAACGGGCTCGGTAAATTATCCGAATCTTGAATCGAGTATCGGGCTCATCATTGTCAATTTAAAATGAGTTTGGGCCAATCGATGACCCAAATAAGTCCAATAAGCTTAACAGAGGAAGTCCAAACAAAAAACTCTATCTGCGGATTATGTACAATTCGAATTTTTACTTTTAATCGAATTTTAGTTTTTAATGAAGTTTTTATCTTTAAATTAAAATATAGGAATAAGTCAGTAAAAGATATTATATTATTGAAAATTTTCTTCCAATCTCTTTTTTTCCCCTAAAAAATAGGGATTAAGCTCTCTTGGCATTTAGTATCTGAAAATCCAAAAAAAAATTTATGATATGATTTTCAAAACTACAATTACTTTATTTATAAGATAAGATAAAATAAAAATAAGAGTTAAGGTACTGATTTGATATTAATGACGAAATAAAGGTACCAAATATTAACATAAATATGACACAAATCCGAAATGTTGACCCATCCTTGGAGTTCAAATTAACCTGACCATCGTCGATCCCCTTCCAGGTAACGATGACAAATACTCTCTTTAGGGCATTGATTCAACCCTAAATCTGTGTGTTTCTTCGATCCTTGCTGGATTTGTTGATATGAGGATCGGTTACACTCAAATTTGAAGCTTGGAATTCTGTTGGCTTTTTGATGCATTATCCGATACTCTGTTGTTCATAGCATTGCAGTAATTCGAGTTGTCTGATTGTTTTGGTGCAAAAGGATGGATTTAGTATCCAAGTACCAGGTAATTTTCAGTTTTGCGAATTTATTTGGCTTAGGTTTTTTTTTTAATTGGATCTCAAGCTTTTAATTTTAGTTATTGCTTAGAAGCTCATATTTTGCGGAGTCCAGTTGGAATGCATGTCCATGGTTTCGTGACATTTTGAGTTCTTCTTTTTAGTATGTCTGCTTCCCCCCCTGTCCATGTGTATTATGTATTGAAAGTATCATTGATTTGAATTAATTTCGATTCAGGGTGTTGTTGGGCGGGTTTTTGGAAATGACAGTTCCAGTTCAAATGACGATAGGTAATATTTCATGCTTTGACTTTTAAGCGTTCTATAAGGTACTTAGGCTGATATTTATTGATAATCTTATTCATGCCCCATATATTGATAGTTATGTTGAGCGCTTGCTTGACCGCATTAGCAATGGTGTCCTGGCTGAGGACAGAAGGAATGCCATGTCTGAACTTCAATCAGTTGTGGCGGAGAGTCGTGCTGCACAGTTAGCTTTTGGAGCAATGGGTGGGTTCATCCATTTTCATCAGATGAGCTTGTGTTTTATACTTCTGATTTCATCTAGTGTGATGTGATTTATTCCTTCGGCTCAATTTTGTTGCAGGCTTTCCTGTAATGTTGAGTGTTTTAAAGGAGGAGCGCGATGATGTAGAAATGGTTGGAAGCTTCGGTCATCTTAATTTTCGTTTGTTTCCCAAATTTAATGTTATCATTTTAACTTCTGATATTGGTGTGACGAGTTTCCATTTGTAATCTTTGTCTAGGCATTTTGGCTGATGTAGTTGTTGTAGTAAGTAATTTATAGTGAAAGAATTTTCAATTTTTTTCACATGAACTGTGTTCTAAAAAGCGGTAGGCTTGCGGCCACCCACCGCCTACTAACTAGGTGCTTACCCGGCCACCCCATGCGCCTAGGTGGTTTTTTTACCTATATATTTAATTTTTTTTGTTTATTTCTGTAGTTATTTAGTTATTCTTATATATCGGATTCAAACTCAAAATCAATGGCGCTATCTAAGTGGTTTTTCTTTTTTACCTAAGTATATAATTTTTTTTGTTTATCTCCGTATTTCTCCAAAAGTTCATCAATATCGGATTCAATCTCAAAATCAATGACATATTCTTTTTTTTATACGATACGAATTGATTGAAAAATACGTCGAACAATTCTTTTAAAAATTGGGATGGTGAGCAACCGTCCAACGCCTAGGCGGCGGCTAGACAGTCCTAGGCGGCCTTTTAGAGCACTGCATCTACTAGTTCATGAGTTACAGTTCGTGTGTTTCAAATTAAAGAGAATTTTCTAATCCAGGTTTGATCAGCAATATGTTGCACTTGTTTAAATATTACACTTCCCCCAACCATGTTGCAATTTTATATTTTTGATACAGCAATAGTTTCTCTGGGTTCAAAGTGGTATCATGTTCTGTGGTAGCATTGTTATCATATAACCTTAAATGATTACAACTGTTTTTCATGCCTCGTGTCTCATGAGCCAGAGTTTCAGAAGTAGATACACGCCAATGTGTGTGCATGCAAAACATTAATTGCTACAAACTGCAGCTATTACTATAGAATTGATTGTGACTGACACAGTGTTGTTGCCTATCAATGATCTCTCATTATTTCCGTTGATACTTTATGTTTTCATTGATATGGTCAGGTTCGAGGGGCTCTAGAAACTCTTGTAAGTGCCTTAAGTCCTGTTGAACATGCAAGAGTATCGAAGAATGAGGTTGAGCCTGCTTTGTTGAACAGTGATCTGTTATCTAGAGAAGTAGAAAGCATTTCTCTTCTTCTGAGTCTATTGGTAAGGTTTACAAAAAAAGCATGTTCTTGTATCACATATTTATTCATTTTATCAGTACCTTTGCAGTCCGAGGAGGATTTCTACGTGCGATATTATACACTGCAATTATTGACAGCACTTCTAACCAATTCTCCGAACAGGTAAAACTGTGTTTATATTCTTTAAATACTATGTATACTCCTCTTAGGAAAATTAAATAGTAGGTCATTGGAGTTATTTGCAGTCTTCAGGAAGCTATTCTCACGATTCCACGTGGTGTAGCTCGGCTTATGGACATGCTCATGGATCGTGAGGTATCTATCTGAACTAGTTAGATATTTCTGATTAACATCTTTCATAATGTTCTCCAGTTGACAGATCTTATTTTTAGGTTATACGGAATGAAGCATTATTGCTTCTTACATATTTGACTCGGGAAGCTCAGGTGATTGTATCCCTTTGAAAAACCATTTGAAATCCTTTTCACGTACTTCCTTGTTTCTCCAATTTTATGAAGGATTTCTGGTGGGATGTTTATGACAGAACCAAAAAGCATTTATTTCCATTACTTTAAAGAGTTTGTTATGCTAATGTCCCAGTTGATTGTGTACATGTCCAGACAGTTGCCATGGCCCATGTGAAATAATAACTTGAATGCATTAAACACAAAGAGTGGTATGCCACGAGATCAAATAAATCATATGTTTACATTTTGGATAAGATACTAGGATAAATGAAAAAATAAATTTAGACTTTGTTTGTGCCTTAGTGGGATAAAGAAAATACATGGATGAAAGATCGACAGATAATTCTATTTTATTTTTTTCTGGCTATTTATCGAGTTTTTACTATTCAGGAAATTCAAAAAATTGTGGTCTTTGAAGGTGCATTTGAGAAGATTTTTAGCATCATTAAAGAGGAAGGAGGTTCTGAAGGTGGTGTTGTTGTGCAGGTGATGTACGATTGAGACTCTGATCATGTCATGGCTCTCTCATTTAACAAATTTAAGGATTTTTGGATGTTAAGCTTGTTGTATACTGTATTCCATACTTGTTTATTTAATTTTCTTCGAAGAATGTGGTTTCATTTGTCACCCTCCTATCTGACGTGATTGGTGTACATAATTCTATCTACCTTAGGTTATATTCTTTTCATGTTAAAATATTTTCTGCATTTTGATGACAAACAGGACTGTCTCGAATTGTTGAACAATCTCCTTCGAAATAATGCCTCAAATCAGGTTGAGCTCATTATTACTTGTTTATCGTTTTGTTTCTCAATAAATGCAAAAATTTAGATCAGTGTCTTAAATGTTTCAAAGTTGATTGGAATATGGCATAGGTGTTGCTTAGGGAGACAATGGGCTTTGACTCTTTGATCTCAATTTTGAAGCTCAGAGGAAGCACCTATAAGTTCACACAACAGAAGGTAAAACAAAAATGTGCTAGAAGTTCTTTTATTTGTGCAATATTAGGATTTAGTTTCTCTCTAACATGTGATCTTTTTCTAAATTTTTTCCATTTTTGAACAACTGGTTGTCAGTAGACGATAAATCTTGTTAGTGTGTTGGACACTATTAATTTATTCCTACTTGGAAATCAAGAAGCTGATCCTGGAAAAGACACTGACAGGATGGCCAATAAAACTGTTTTGGTTCAGGTTCATAATAATTTCAAAGTTTATATAAAAAATTTACATTCCTATTGTATTATTTTCTCACAAACAACTTTAATGACTGTAGAAGAAGGTGTTGGATCATCTTTTGATGTTGGGAGTTGAGAGTCAATGGGCCCCTGTTGCTGTTCGTTGTATGGTAAGATAACTGTTCCACAATAATGCATTTCTTTCTGATACTTTATTCATACACTTTTGAGCATTTCTGTTTCTGTCTCTCCCAAATACTTTAGAAAAATAAGTCATTTTCTATCATTGGCAAATAAGGAAAATATACCTTGATGTAAACTATTGTTCGGAAAAAAACTTTGCTTGTGTTTGGTTAACTTGAGGGTTGAGTAGACAAACATGCTCATTAATTGGTCAAATTACAGTACCATTTTCATTTTCAATGTGCAAATGTGGTGCTTTTCTTTCTTCGTAAAATCTTGTCAAGTTTATCATATTTTATTTTCTCTAAAGTTTCTGATGTTCTCAGTTGAATCTGTAACTTTTTTCAGGCACTCAGATGTATTGGTGACCTAGTTATCAATCACCCTAAGAATCGTGATGCCCTTGCAAGTAAAGTACTTGGAGAGGAGCCACAAGTTGAGCCTGCCCTAAATTCTATTCTCCGGATTATTTTGAGAACTTCTAGCATGCAAGAGTTCATGGCAGCTGACTCTGTTTTTAAGAGCTTTTGTGAGGTTTGTATGTCTAGCACTAGCCTTATTTGGAGAGGAATATTTTATGTTTGAGCAAGTGCAACAAGTGTATTCTAGATTGTTCCATGCTGCGAATTGGAATTTTGTTCCGTGAATAAACTGTGCATATGTCCAGTAGTATGTGCATGTGCATTTCTCATTTTTTTGTTTTTTCTTACAATGTATTCACATTCTGTGATACAACAATTTTGGAACGATTCATTTTGTTTTATTGTGTCTTCTGATGTTTCCGTTGCAATTCTTTCTGTTTTATGATCTGCCAACTCTGGAACAGAAAAATCCCGACGGTCAAACAATGTTGGCTTCCACTTTAATTCCTCAACCTCACTCAATGATCCATGCTCCTCTAGAGGAGGATGTCAATATGTCATTTGGGAGGTGATTTAGTTTCAGGTCTTTTGCTCATTCCCACCCCTGCAATCCGAATTTAAATACTTTTAAAATTTTGTTTCTATGCAGCATGCTGCTCCATGGTCTGACATTGAGCGAGGGTGATGGCGATCTTGAGGTAATGCCATATATTTAATAAATGATATATCTTTCAGTTTTTGAGTTTTTTGTCTCCAGAAATCCGCAATAATTTTGTCTATTTAGAAGGATTAGATGACCTCTTCCATCTTTATAATCATTTTGAATTAATGTTTTTGATCAAGAAATATCCGATTTAGTCTGGATATTTTGGGGTATTAAAATCGTTGATGAATCCGAAAAATGAGAAGGGGGAGCTCTGCTGTGGCACCTTGTATTTGTATTGTCATGTTCTGGTCTTACTCTTGAAATTTCTGAAAATTTTGATTTGGTTTTGGTTAGTTTATGTTTATACATGGGGCCCAATTATTTTTGGCTTGCTCTAGCTTTACCATCTCGATTATGTCGAACTATTTTCTGGTCAGAATTTTATTAGTTTGTTGTTCTTGTGCAGACTTGCTGTAGGGCAGCCAGTGTTCTTTCTCATATTTTGAAGGATAACGTCCATTGCAAGGAGAGGGTATGCAATTCATTTCCATGTCTAGATTCTTTTTAATGAGTTATTCTTCCTGGTAAGCAAACCACTGTTTCAAATGCAAGCTTAGCAGAATTGAGAATGCTATTTGAAAAATTCATTCACAATACTTGTTGAGCATTCCTCCTTACTCGTACCTGGAAGTCTAGAATATGTTATTTTACTTAAATGATGACGTGGAAGTTGCTGCAGGTCCTTCAAATTGACCTTGAGGCACCTACGCCTTCACTGGGAGGCCCAGAGCCTTTGATGCACCGTCTGGTGAAGTACCTGGCCCTTGCCTCTTCCATGAAGAGTAAAGATGGAAAAGCCAGCACATCCGGGTCTATATATGTCCAGCCAATTCTATTAAAACTTCTGGTTATTTGGCTGTCTGATTGTCAACGTGCTGTTCAGTGTTTCCTTGATTCTCGACCGCATCTCACGTACTTGCTTGAGTTAATTTCAAATCCAACCGCGACTATATGTGTAAAGGGATTGGCTGCTGCGCTCATTGGAGAGTGTGTAATATACAATAAAATCACGGAGAGTGGAAGGGATGCTTTCAGTATTGTTGATACCATAAGTCAGAAAAACGGGCTTACATCTTTCTTTCTGAAGTTTGATGAAATGCAGAAGAGCTTGCTTTTTACATCCGCAAAGCCAGCTCTGCCCCGCAAACCACTGACAAGATCTACTGCTGCCAGTATGTCTGATTTTGAAGATGTTGACGAGAGGGAGGCTACAGATCAGAAAAATGAGAACCATCCCATGCTTGGGATGGTGCTCGATTCTCAATTTGTTTTCTTTGTGAAGGAATTAGAGGCAAAGATTAGAGAACAAATTGTAGAAATCTATAGTCACCCGAAGAGCCAGGTGGCAGTGATACCAGCAGAACTGGAACAGAGCAGTGGAGAAAGTGATGGTGACTACATCCAACGCCTAAAAAGATTTATGGAGAAGCAGTGCCTCGAGATACAGGTACTTTTCGCCTTGATGTTTAGATTTTTTGTTATTGAAGGCAGTATAGGTGGGATCCAGCGTGGCGCAAGCAGTGACGACGAAGTAGAAATAAAAAAAATTCAAATTTGATAGAATAAAATTTTGTTACGATGCACGCTCCATTGTACACCAAATCTCTTCTACCTCTGATTACATATACGCTCCTAGTTCAGTGGATTCTCTGTTTTCAAAATTTTTTTTATGTATTCCTAGCTTGCACAATATATCGATTCAAGACGCTTATGACAACGGTCTGGTCAGTTAAATCTCGTCTCCCTGGTTGAGAAGGTATCAAAGCCCCTTATTTCCTGGTGACCTAACTTTCTTACTTGGTTATTTTCGCCTGTGTGAAGGATCTTTTGAGTCGGAATTCTATTCTGGCTGAGGACCTGGCAAAGACAGGTGGCAATGTTTCATCCCAGATTGAGCATAAAACAAGTGGTGGCGTAGAAAGACTTCAGATTGACACTCTCCGCCGGGAGCTTCAAGAGTCTTTTCAACGACTAGAAACCCTCAAAGCGGAGAAAGCCAGAATTGAAGCCGAGTCCTCGAAACACCGAAATTTAGCAAGTAAAATGGAATCTGATCTTAAAAGCTTGTCTGATGCGTACAATAGCCTGGAGCAGGCAAACTTTCAACTAGAACGCGAAGTAAAAGCGCTGAAGAGTGGTGGAGCAGTGCCTGTCCCAGATGTTGAGGCAATAAAGGCAGAAGCGAGGGACGAAGCTCAAAAGGAGAGCGAAGCTGAACTTAATGATTTGCTCGTCTGTCTTGGGCAAGAGCAGAGCAAAGTGGAAAAACTTAGCGCACGCCTCCTAGAGTTGGGGGAGAATGTAGATAAATTGTTGGAAGGAATTGGAGATGATATGGGACTCCAAGATGACGACGAGGAAGATGAAGAAGATTGATTTTTGCGGTTATTTTTCATGTTCATACGTTAACTCAAACTTTATCTCGATTCTTGGAACAGTTGGATCGATCATTGTGTATTTCTTGTTTATTGTACAGTGCTGGATAATATCTATGGTCTCGGATAAAATGAAGTTGATAATCTCTTGCCAAGGCCGAAGGTTCTGTAAAGCCAAAATTGCCATGTTTGACATAAACGTATTTTTTTTTTCGGAATCAGTTTTTATACATTTTCCGGTGGGCGGAACTCAATCAACCTTCTTCAAGTCTTCGAAATTATTGAAGAATTTGAACTCATTGAGACAATGTACGCAGACAACTGAAGCCATCCCAAAACTATATGAAAACGCTATTTATTATGTTTTATTCTATTTCCACAAATTATATTTTATAACTTAAAAATAACCAGCAATCAGTAAAAGAAAATGATAAATATTTGACATGATATGACAAGATATTATATATAATAAAAACATTTTTTTGAAAAAAAATAAGTCAAATATATATTAGATTATAAATTAACGAATCCAACCTTTAGTACAAATGGAGCCCTAAATTGTTTTTGTTTGGTACGTGACGAGTAAAACATGCCATCATATCAAGTTTAAAGAGTCAATTAAAACAGCATTTCACCATATAAAGTTTGATTGATAGCACAATGATTTTGGCCGTGAGGCGTTGGTGCTAACAGGAAATTATCGAACTAGCAGGGAGTAGGCCTTGTACTACTTCACATTTGATCTAAAGCTATAATAATTAATAACAGATATTCAATAGCAATGATATGGCATGTCATTTAGGTAGTCAGACCTTAGCCAGTGGTAAGATCGTTTCAAGTCTATGTTTTCTTCTTGTCTATTAGTTTTATTTCTTACTACTAATTGTTTTCATTCAATTTATTCTTGCATGATCTTACGTTGAGAGACAAACATCATAGTACTTATTGTATATTCAAATAATTTATCTATACATCTTGCATGTATAATATGTGTGTGCAGTTTTAGTAATTAAAAAAATTATATCATGACATCATGATAGTTTTAAGTGACACTTAGCTTTAATAACATATTATATATAGTAAAAAAAAGTAATCATATAATTAGATAGTAAGTATAAATGATATTTTTAAATTATTAATCATTGTATGCCCTATAATTATGGTTGCCAAGAACCTAATTATGTTCGATCATATCCCTCCTTTTAGTCATCAAACTTGGGAATCCATAAAAATCCAAGTTGGAAAGTGTTTTCCTGCGTCACACACACTACATGTCATCACTACTATTATTTCATCAAGAAAAATCTACCCCCACTTATCCAATATCTTGAACACGACATAAAAGTTTAAGTCACCAATATTTAATGATTGCCTTTTAAATCTTTAATTCCCTTCAAGAGGACACATAATTAAATCTATTTGAACAACTATCGAATTCAAAATTTTAAATACAAGTTTCGTTTTCTATTTCGATCACAACAATTTCTCTAAAGAATATAACCATCAAATTTATGACAATAAAAAAATATATATAATAGCCTTCTGGTGGCTACAAATTAAAATATTCAGGCATACCGAGAGCGTATTTCGATCATCGGTGCTAAAATATTATAGGCCTGAGACCAAGATTCTGGATTGTGTGACTATTACAACCCCCACGAGCATATAATTCAACTTTAGTACTAAAAAAATAAGTAATATTGCACGAACATTTTGATTAGTTTAAAAACGTTATTCGGCTCTCAACATAAAATATTGTGTGCCCAATTCTCAGTATATGTAACCGATGAGCGCAATTTATTCATATCAACAGGCTGTTCATGCATGTGTGAAAATGGATACTCTTAGCCCTACAAGCTCCCTTCCAACCGAGCTTTGATAGTTCATATTGCGTACTTCACTTTATTTTTCTTGAAGATTCTCAATAAACTATGATTGCAATTCAAAATTTCTTTAAGTAATGCATTAGTTTGCTCATTCAATCCCCACTATTTTACATCTTTTTTTTTTGCTCTTCAAGATACTTGGTTAGCAAAAGTTACGTATGTCACCAAGAAATTATTAATATTCAAACATTTTCCTCCGGTTTGGATTTCTGAATTCAATTCTTGTAACTTTATTATAGTCACATGGAAGAAATTGCAATTTTAGTCTTGTCAATTGAGCTTTTTGTGTCTTATTCATGTAAATTTGCTTATTTTAAAATGTTTATTCTAGAGATTTTTTGAAAATAGGTAAGAAGAAAAAATATGGAGTGTTTGAAGATAAAATAATAAAATCAATACAAACTAAAGTTTGAGTGTTTGGTATCAAAATTGCTTTCAAGCTTTTCTTTTTTTGGTAAAAGTACAATAATATCCTTAGCATCCATTTGTCGTTTTTAATTAAGTAGGACTGAGCACTTCGCTTTACCAAAAGTTATAGCTAGTGGTCACAGTGCAACTCAAAATTTTAATTGCATAACAGTTCAAGTATCATGTTTCGATTGATATATCCGACAGAGACAATTATTGCACCTAATAATCTCACTTTCAATAATTACACTCTTTGCAATCAATGAGAATCGAACACGTAACTTTGGATTCGATTCCAATTGTAGGACCGGACGCTTGTCGCTTTACTAAAAGATATAACTAGTGGTAATAGTGCAACTCAAATCTTTTAAACCGTATAGTAGTTCAAACACCACATTTTGATTGCTTTATCCAGCAATGACAATTATTGCACACAACAATTTATCTAAATTTTAGTACTTAGACCATCAACAACATATTTATATAATTATTATTACATTTTTAATATTTTATATCAAAATTAATTTATCTTTTTATAACATGAATGCTTAACAATTTATATAAAAGTTAATAATTTTTTTATAACAAATGAATTTTTTTTATAAATGCATAAAATATAAAAAATATGGAAATTTAAATTATAAAAAATGATTTTTAAAATATAAAATAAGCTTGTAATAAATATGTTTTTAAATTTTATAAATTTTATTTAAAACTTTTAAAATTTTTTAAAAAATCTCCAAAAATATTTATAAAAATTGAGAGTAATTGTGGAATATGATACATTTTTAAAGATTCAAATGTCAAATTGTAACTTTAAACCATTAACAAAGAAACATAAACGGAAAAAAATATATCAATCATGCTTCTAGCTTTTGATTAAAAATTTAAAAGTTAAAGCAGAAACTGGTTTTCACGGACATCCCAAAACACTTTTACAGAGAATTCAGAAAGTACTTCATAGAAGTTCTCTCAAACACTCTCTAAGTATCCACATTTGCTTTATGAAAAAAATTCACACAAGTTAATAGATGCTATTGATCATGTAACTTAATTATAAGCTTTATAATCCTTTTTCGCAACAGATATAAGAAAGGAGATAATGAATTTAATTATTTTAATTAGGGAATTTTTTTTGTCATGTATGTTTAACGTCTTTTTGCGATTTTAGTCATCTATATTTGTCTCAAATTTCAGTCTTATTCTTTTATCTTTATTTTTTTAGACAATTTTAATCATTTTTCCGATGTAGCGCTGATTCGACGCCATTGAAACTCAAATACGGTACTGATTTGTATAATACAACATAAGCACTTCCGATTAAAAATGACCAAAATTGAGAAAAATTGAAAAATACAAGACTAATATTGAAATTTGATAACATAGATGACCAAAATCGTAGAACGAAAAACACACAAAAAATAGATAACCTATGCTCCGATTTTGCCTTTCATATTCTAGAATCAAATGCACCCTTATATTATGGAAAAGAAAATATAATAAATGAAAATTTCAAACATAATATTTGATAGAAAAAATTATTCCAACATATATAATTAAATTTATAAAAACATTAAGTACATTTAAAAAGTATATTTTTTTATATTAAAATCTAATGTACATGTGTTTCAAATAAACTATTTTTTATAGATAGATATATATGAAATGCATCGGATGCTCTTAAAAACATACCAAATACTTTAATGTTCAAGTTAACTGTGCAAAACAATGAACGACGACCAATCTTGTACGGCCAACATTAATTCCAACGCACAGAATAAACTCTCCCATCTCATCTTCAATTATTATTTATAAATATAGGCTCGGTTCCCCAGTTCTCCTCCTCCCGCTTAATCATATATATTCCAAGAAGATTTATTTCATTAATACAGAAATCAATTATGAAAAGAGGTGGAAGCTATGGAGGTGGGCAGAGTTCTCTGGGCTATCTCTTTGGTACGGATGACAAAAAGAAAAATGATGTGGCGCCGCCATCTCCGGGGGCTGTTTTGCCACCTTATGGGATTGATGTAGAAGTCGAAAAGCCTCAAGAAAATCTTGCATCCCCATCTTCTCAGAACAAAGCTAATATATCCAACAACTATCCTAGGGTTCAGGGCCAAAATTCAGGAAACTTCATCACTGTAAGTACATAGATAGTTTTAAAGATCGAACACTATTTAATTATATTTACTTTTTTTAAAATCCCATTTCGTTTTTTTTTTTTTCATATTTGTGCAATTATAGGGTCGTCCATCAACAAAGGTCAAATCTGCTCCAGGTGGAGATTCATCTTTAGGGTATCTGTTTGGAGACAAGTCCGGAAATATGGTGTAAAGGATTCAACATCTGTTAATCCTTTGTTTTACCCAAGATCAAACAAGGGTGTATTGACATGTACGTGTTTCTTTGATGTCATGAATAATGCACACTCTGTCCCCAGGATTAATAAATATGTGAGACTTGATTTCTGACAGAAGGTAATTCTGTGAAATTTAGGTTAGGGTTTGTAGGGTTTGGCGTGTGTTGGTTGTTCAAAGTGTGAATTTTCCCTTTTTTCCTTTTCAAATGTGGTAAAATTAATGTTTTCAAATGTTATGATAGTATGTTCCACAATTGGCAGTCCAAATTACTTCATATATGTGTGTATATATATATATATATATATATATATATATAGGTTTGGAGGTAGCTTGCTTTGGAGGAATACAATAAATTAAAGTGCATGTAAAATCTGTCATTAAGCGAGAGTTGTGTTGGTTGTGTTTACATCATATGTAAAAGTTGTAATGATATATGCACAACTAGACTTGTTTTTCTTTAAATAATTTCTCGTTTTTGAATGTTTTTCTAATGCTTATAATCCTTCATATAAATTGGACTTTACAACTTGATTGAATATATGAATGCCATATAATATGCAGCACCAAGTACTGCACGAGATATGAAATAGCTTAACTTAATTTTTTGAATGAACTGCTAACAATGATTGCCACATGAAGCGCTAATGGTATCCGAACTGGATTCTAATTTTTTTTGCTTGAATTATACAAATGTTACCAAGGAACTGACGATCTGCTCATTCCTTGCTTGGTACTTTCTCCAGTAGGTATGAAGTATAGTCCGAATACGAGTTGAAGGTCGGTTTTATGATCACCGAGATAATATTGTTAATCCAACTCATATTTTGTTGAGGGACCGAGCGCTAGTCAAGAATAATTTGGAAAGGAAGTCGAATATACGAAATATATTCATTAACATACAGTGATGTATAGAAAGTTCTGTGATTTAGAGTGTCATGTTATACACACACGCATTCATATAGTTTAAGATCAATTGAGGTGGCAAAGTGATTCACATGGATATAAAAAGTGGAATCATCTTGGCTATGGAGTTTTGAGGAAATTAGAGCTCATAATGATCAGGAAAGATACGAGAATAAGTAGGTAAGAGGTTGAAAATAATATTTATATATTGTGCTCCAATCGAGCATTACATGTTTAAGAAATTAGAAGAATTTTATAGCACTTATATACCCAAACAAAAGAGAACGTATCCACTTGCATTATGGAAGCATTAGGATACTTCAGCTTCAACGGACATTTCCAGATATATTATTCAAAAGAACCGAACAGGTACTGGCTAGCTAGAGGAGTGAGGACCACCACCCTCTCTTTCAGGAGTTTAACTTTAAGTTTCGGTGGCTCGAGAGACCTACATTGGGATATATTCGAGCAAGACTGATGTAGATTAAGCTAAGGGGCGATCCAGCAGAGGCAAGTAGGGGTGATCTCACCTCTCAAGTAGAAAGGAGTCAGAAGTTAATGTATAATTTTTCTAACTATATATTGTTTTCTTCCTAAGTCCAGATTATTGTTTCTGATCATTTTATGAGCTCTATCATTCAATTATTTTCCACAAGAATGCAAAGAAAAGGAACATTTTTAATATTTTAGTTTACTAAATTAAGAAATTCATTTTTGAAGCCATGTTTTCTTATAGCTAGTGAATTTTGAAAGTTTGGAAACATTGTGTCTATAAAAAGTCACAACTAGCAAAGGGAAACAAGCAATTCCTTTGTTAAGAATAATTAAATCAATAGATTTATTTATTAATTTTTTTAAAAGATATATTTAAATTCTCGTTCTCTCAATGCACAAGTTTTTAGTACGTTTTAGCTAGTCATATTTGAGTTTTTTTTTCTATGTTATGTTTATTCTCATTAAAAACAGAAGCAATGTGGGAAAATGGTATTTGAAAAAAAAGAAAAAAAGAAAAAAAAGGAGTGTTTTAGAGAATAGAATTAGTTATTCTATCTTTTACATATTTAATTATTAATACATAACAATTCCTAATATGTAAATGTGACGTATTCACTCATTACCAAGTTGTTGTTGTTATTATTATTATTATTATTATTATTTAAGTTCCTACAATAATATATACTAGTAAAAGATGTATACATGTTGCATGTGTTATTTTATTTTTAGTTTGATCATATAATACTAAACAATTAACACGAAATTATTTTTAATTTAGAAGAATTGTTCGATTTAAAAGAGAAATTTTATTTAGATTTTGTAATATATAAAATATAGAGTGACTAATGATGAGAAAATTCCATAATATGACTAAACGAAGAGAAAATTCCATAATTTTTGTTAACATTAATTTTATTTTGAAAATATTCTACACATTTACACACACACATCATCATCATCATCATTTTACATACACATCATCATCATCATCATCATCATCATTTTGTGTAGAATATTTTCAAAATAAAATGTGTGTAAGATTTAGGGAAAAAGTGGCACAACATTACCTCCTACATGTTTGCTCTTTTGTATGCATTGTGGGATTACTATATATACGCACTACAACGGAAAGTGTGACACCAAACATAAATATTTATAGTGCACATATAAAATATAAAAAGTATTTTAAAATTTTGTGCAGGATACCAGGTCAAGTGCTCCCTAAAAGTACCAAGTAATTTAGGTTTTACTCATTTGTAATGGAATCTTTTTTATTTATCTTTTCATGGCGATGAAACACACAACATCTACTTTTGTGTATACATTGTGTAAATTTTCGAGCTGACATAGTAGTATGTACATCACACTAGTCATGTTAAATTGTATTGAACAAACTATGTGTGACATGCTTGCTCGAGAAAGTGATTATATGAAATTCAAACTCATGATCATTGTTGAAACGATTAACTACTCCAACAACTATGACTCATGTTTGTTCTTATTGAAATCTTAATTGTAAGAATAGTTGATGTATATCATACTTGCAAATGTTTACTTAGGCGTGTATATATACATTGATTACATTAATTTATATATGTGTGTGTACGTGTGTGATGTCATATAATCATTATTTTATTTTTTGATTAGAGTAGGTCTCTTGTGAGACGGT
This sequence comes from Primulina tabacum, assembly GCF_025594145.1. Classification (NCBI taxonomy): domain Eukaryota; kingdom Viridiplantae; phylum Streptophyta; class Magnoliopsida; order Lamiales; family Gesneriaceae; genus Primulina; species Primulina tabacum. Next base: position 1,640,262 of record NC_134554.1, on the reverse strand, counting down.
CTCACGAATCTTTATCTGTGAGACGTATCAACCCTACCAATATTCACAATAAAAAAAGTAATACTATTAGTACAAAAAGTAATAATTTTTCATGAATGATCCAAATAAGATATTTGTCTCACAAAAATACAACATGTGAAACCATCTCACATAAGTTTTTGCCTTAGTTTTTTTATATCAACCAAACACGTACATCATCCATTAAGTTAATAAATAAACAGTGTGTTTGTCGGGCCGCTAATTATTGTAAGTATCTTATCATGGAGCTGTTATGTGTCTATTTTTGAAAAACTTTATTTGATTTTGCTACAATTAAATTAATACGCACTTTAATATGACGTCCAAGGAATCTCTTTAATTATTCTTTTTTTCGTTTTGGGCAGTGGAACAAAATGTAATTATGTACTCACCTTTTTTAGTTTTAAAAAATTACTTTTTAAAACGATCGCTTGAGAATTTTTTTTTTTTTTTTTTTTTTACACTTCAGAGAATGAGATTCGAATGTTAAAAGTTATGTTATTTCATATTTTTTTTATAATTTTAAATAAAACAACATAATGTAGAAAAGAAATCAGTTAATTCGACCATTAAACTGAGAAAATTGAGAAGAGGCTTCATTTAGGTATGAGATATTGTAGCTTTAGTTACTGATTAAATTGTAATAATAATAAATTTCAATTGTTCTTCCCTATAGGCCCAAATAATGCAGTATCTGGCCCAATATAACAAATGTTCTGTGTCTGTATGGGCTAATTGGTTTAAACGAAGGCCCAATTAACAACACACTCACATTTGCCAGTGAACCAACATTCATTAACAATATGATTTCTTGTATAAAAAATTCAAGAACATTAACAAACAATAATTTTATATCACAAGAACTTATAAACCGGAGACCGATCGAAATATATAAATTCAGTACGTACAAGTACATGTTGGTTAGATTCGAGTTGAGCGATTTTTTATCGGATTAATTTTATATTGAAAACAAAAAAATTTATTGTTAACAAATGTTCCAATTAAAGAAAATTAAAAGTATAAGTTTTGATTTTTACTATATGGAAAAAAACATTACTCCTTATTTATTTTTGGTGTTTATATTGTTTTTACAATAAAGGATAATTTTATTATCATTCGTAGGCAATAATTATTATGGTGCATGGTCCCCCGTTGGTGACCATCCACTAGTGCACAAATCCACCCGTGAGTGCTCTGATTGGTGGGAGTCTGAATTTGTAATTTGTGGCGTGTGACAAATTAAAGAACGAGTCACGGGATATATTATATATTTATCTAATTGGGAACCAAAAAGCAAATTCTATTTACATGTTCCTCCAAGCCCTCATTGCATCACTTGACAACTATATAAAATACTTATATTTGGAAAAAAGACAATGTTTTATCGGAAAAAAAATTTAAATTTTGAGTTATGTGAAGTTTATATTTTGAATTAATTAATTTTATGACAGGAATGTTTGGTTATTTGGATTGGGGTTGGACCCATTTTTCTTGTTAAACACCTGCTTAGGACAATAAATGTTATCTTTACTTACTAGTGGCCAGAGTGATGCAAAAATAACAAGAGTCAAAAACTGTGTGAGACGGTCTCATCATATTTTATGAGACGAATCTCTTATTTGGGTCATTCACGAAAAAATATTACTTTTTTATGCTAAGAGTATTACTTTTTATTGTGAATATCGGTATGGTTGACCGGTCTCATAGATAAAGATTCGTGAGACCGTCTCACAATAGATCTACTCATAATAACAATAGAAACTTTTTCCCGGGCATGGTATAAAACCTAACACATTTCTGTGCCGAACCAAACTCCACAAAAAAATTATTAAAGGAAAAAAAATGGAACATTTGAAGGTCCTTGAAAACTTTTAAAGAATAAGAGGATAAAAAGATATTAAATTTGTGAATTCTGTTTTAATTATTTTTAATTATTTTTAAAATTTTAAAATTCCCTTTTATTTTATTTTTCCTTTCAAGTTCATCCTTCATAAGTTGGGTTTTCTCGTATCATTTTTCTTAAAGCTAATAAAAATTGACACTTCATTCAATTTTGGAGTCTAAGGCACATTTTCTTCATCTCTCTCTTAAAGTTTAAAAATGATGAATATTAGTTCAAATTGCACTTTAGATACTTTTCCTAGCTTCCATACTCTTTTTTTGCTTGTTAACGAGTTTTGAGTGAATTTTACTCCCAGACAGCGGTCGGCAACATGACCTCGATACTTAGTCTGATTTCATTAAGCATTCTGATAACGCAACCAATCGTAAGATCATCAAATATAATTATGTATAGTCACGCCTTTTTTTTATTATTTGTAAGAATCAAATCTTTTGCGTACCACGAGGCAGTAATTTCAACTAACCATCCACAAACGAGATAATTCGTTTGCATAAATTTTAATCTAATGATTAAAATAATAAATAATTTACGTTATGTTGTTAAGTTGAAACCAGTTACTGAGAAAGTAGAAAACGTGAATAGGGCTGAAACTGTTTCTTGCACTTCTCTTTACTTTACCCATCTCTTTTCGTTGCATCCACATGTTTTGCCCATCCAAGAATTCTCTTACATGGACATTTTACCCATCTCATGTTACAATATATATTATTAAAAACTAATTATGCCATATTTTAGTTTTTATTCACTTTTTACATTTCCTTTCTCATATTATTACGTTTTAGGTAACAAATTATATTTTTATTTATTATTACGTTCTAGGTGACAAATTATACTCTTTTTTTTTTTTTTTTTGTATTTGTATATTTAGATGAATAGTGATTTTAAGGATTAATTGTACCGATTTTTCTTTCTGTGAAAAGTTTTGATATCTATGAAGTTTGATATCTAATTTTTAAGAACACATGGTCTAAAATATTATTAATTTTCGATTGAGCGTTTTTTTTAAGATTTTTAGATCGTGCTTTTAATCACAATATTTGCTATTTATATATTTTAATATCACATTTCTGCAAATATATATATATATATATATATGTATGTATGTATATATATATATATGTATGTATGTATGTCTTTTGGAGGATGCCTATATAATCGCACGTCTTCTCGACAATATTGCCAACAGTTAACATGGAGTTTCCAAGAACTCTAACGAGCTTTAAGGTGAATTCTTCTTTTTTCTCATTAAAATTTCTCTGATGAATTCAACTGTGTCCGTATGAATTCCCATTTCAGCATTCCAATTTTGATGTACTCCTCATCAGGTAATTCAAGCAATCTTTGTTCTTGCTGCCACTATTCTGGTGAGATCAAACTTGGTGAACGGTCGAGATCTTCATCGGCGGTGGGATGACTTCAAGTATCGCACACTAAGTTGCAGGGCTCACAGTGTTTCGTTAACAGACTTCGGAGGTGTGGGAGATGGAACGACGTCGAATACGAAGGCTTTTGGGGCTGCCGTTGATTATCTCAGCCAGTTCGAATCGGACGGCGGCTCGATGCTGTTCGTTCCTCCGGGGAAATGGTTGACCGGAAGTTTCAATATCACCAGCCATTTCACCCTTTTTCTGCACAAAGACGCTGTTCTTCTTGCATCCCAGGTTTGATTTGCAGGGCTCACAGTGTTTCTTCTTCCTATCTTGTTTTCTCCGGCATATTCTCGGTTGCATTTTGCTTTATTTACAAAAAATAAATTAAGAAAAGAACTACAATATGTTCAATAATTTTCAAAATTCAAAGATAGATGTCAAAATGATCGTGTCACCACGTACCAAAAACATGAATTTATATATATATATATATGTATATATATATGTATATATAAAGATTAGTTTTAATCACATTGCTAATGGGTCATTTAAATGCATATTAATTTAATAAATATTCACCGTAAGAAGCATGATCGCAGTATCATCTTATCGCCTCGAAAAGCTGGTCAATGAAATGATTTGATTTACAAAGTCAAATATTAGGATCTATATGGTTTAAAAACTAACTAATGTGTGACGTTCGTTAGAACAGGAAAAACTAATTAATTCCTATGTCAAAGTTCTAATGTTTTTAACTGATACATCAAACACGAAAAGAAATTCATTCATAACAAGATTCTGAGTCAAACTGCTCCTATAGTTTCTGTCATCCAACGTCTTCCCTCACAAGCTTCCAGATGTATTGCGCAGCTCTCTAATCGGATGGCTAATCAAGTAGGACACGTACTAACTTTTTTTGGTTTGTCGCATATGGTTCGGAGTGACTTTAGTGAGTCTTCTCCTCTCTTTTTTGTGTTCTGTTGTAAAACAAGACTTGGGTTGCTAACTTAATATATTATGATTTCCTAAAAAAAAATCTGAGTCGAACTTAGCTTGGAACAGGCCACAAACGTGACAGTACGTTAAATTTGCTTTATATTGTTTAAACTAAATTTCAAGGCATGGGTAGCACAACCAAAGGAAGCAAAAGAGAATTCTACTGCACTGCACGATAAGGAATAGTGTTTTTAATAAGTGATCAATATCCTCAATTTTCATCCAATATGAATTAACGTAGGATGAAAGTGAATGGACTGTGATAGAAGCCCTCCCATCCTATGGTCACGGACGCGACACCCCAGGCGGAAGATACATCAGTCTCATCTTTGGTATCAACCTAACTGACGTAGTAATAACAGGCAAGAGTCTAAATCCAAGACAGTCTTCTAAAATAGACTGAATATATAGTTAAGACGGCCAAATTTTGAACTGTGACACGAGGTTTTCGATCCCATTCGCAGGCGATAATGGCACCATTGATGGGCAAGGTCAATCTTGGTGGGACAAATTCCACAAGGGAGAACTGCAATACACAAGGCCCTATCTTATTGAGATCATGTATTCGGATAATATCATGATATCGAACCTGACGTTGGTTAACTCGCCTTCGTGGAACGTTCATCCTGTATATAGCACGTACGAAAAATAAACGCTTTTTGACTTTCTTGAATATGATGCTCTTGCTAAACATGAATTGATGAAGAAAAATAAATTTCTTGTTCGAAAATTGCAGCAATATTATAATCCAAGGCATCACAATTCTCGCGCCTGTCAATTCTCCAAACACCGATGGTATCAATCCAGGTTTGTGATTAGAGCAAACTCAAAGTGCGTCCCTTGCAATGAAATACGCTAACAAAACGAGTTTTGATGTATATAGTTTGTGCTGAATACTTCAGATTCTTGCACAAATACTCGGATCGAGGACTGTTACATCGTGTCTGGGGACGACTGTGTTGCAGTAAAGAGCGGTTGGGATGAGTATGGGATAGCTTTTGGTATGCCAACAAAACAACTAGTCATTCGAAGACTCACCTGCATTTCTCCAACCAGTGCTGTGATTGCATTAGGCAGTGAAATGTCTGGTGGAATTCAGGATGTTCGGGCAGAAGACATTCTTGCCGTAAATTCCGAATCGGGAGTTAGGATCAAGACAGCAATCGGCAGAGGTGGATATGTTAAGGACATATACGTACGAGGAATGACGATGAAAACCATGAAATGGGCGTTCTGGATGACTGGGAACTATGGCTCCCACGCAGACAACAACTATGACCCGAATGCACTTCCTGTGATTCAGAACATCAATTACCGGGACATGGTGGCCGAAAATGTGACTATGGCTGCAAGGTTAGAGGGGATTCCAGGCGATCCATTCACAGGAATTTGTATATCTAATGTTACGATTCAGTTGGCGACAAATGCGAAAAAAGTTCAATGGAACTGCACGAATGTTGAAGGAGTTTCGAATGGTGTCGTTCCCCAGCCTTGTGATAAGCTACCAGATCAAGGGAAGGAGTATGTTTCATCCTGTGATTTTCCGATGGACGACTTGCCTATTGATAATCTTGAAGTTCGATCATGTTGTTACAGACGTAAGAAAAAGTTAGATGGTCATGTAATTAGACGTGTGTGATCGGAATAGTTACGATTTCAGGCTATTGAGACAAATTGCATTTATCTGGGGTCTAAGATGAAGATTGTACGTGTAAGTCACCCTCCGCTTGATTATTGGAGTAGCCTTGAGCCCATCAAATCTCTT